>NC_046157.1:1956167-2084446 GCF_011064425.1 Rattus rattus
AACACCTGCTCAACAAAGCAGAGGTAAGATTTGTTGTAAACACTAACAATGATGTAACTTCAAATGCTTAGGTCCCATAACAAATACACAAATATGATATTGGAGGGGTTGGTAGTAGGAGTCTAGGTTCTCTGCCTATAGGTGGAAGGATACTAGTGCTCAGCTGGAATGGATAGGTTTAGCAATGTGATTCTGGGTGCCCTTCTTTAATCAGGAATATGGAAGGGGTACAGGAAGTCAGGTGTGGGACACATAGCCCTCAGGCAGGGGTGGGGGTGGTTGTAGTAGCTTCTGTTGGTTTGGTGCCCTTGCTGTAGAGTCAAAGGGATGGGTGAGGCTTGTAGAACAAGCCTACTGCTTCTGTGTGGAGGAGGAGCTGGGTTTCCAAAGCAGGGATGCGTGTAGTTGGAAAGAGTAAGTAGAGTGGGTGGTGGGAGCCTAGGCTTCCAGTGTTGATATGGGAAGGGAAAAAGTAGAAATAGATAGGGTTAGCAGGAGCATCTATCTGTAGGGGATTCTGGAAGGAGTGAGGGAAGGCAAGTGGCAGACATCCAATTGTGCTGGCTGTATCAAATGTTGTGTTAAACACTAAGCCAACTTACAGGATGAAGAACTCTTCTTGGGTTTGTGGTTCCAGAGGACCAAGAGTCTGTCATGGTGAGAGTTAGGACAGCAAGCAGCTGGCATGGTGACTGTAACTGGAGCTCACATTTAGAACTACAACCAAGAAGCAGAGAGAAAGAACTGGAAGTGGTGAAGGCTTTTGTTTTGTTTTGTTTTGTTTTATCTTTAAACCTACTCCAGTGGAGTACTTCCTCAAACAAGGCCAAAACTGCTAAGCCACTTCAAACAGCACCATCAACTGGGAGCTAAGTGCTCACGGACACGAGCCTCTGGGGATATCCTCATGTAGACCATCACTGTGGCCCATGCTAGCAGGTATCCTGACGATGTGGCAGCAGGAGGGTCCTGAATTCAGTGATATATTTTATAGAGTTCCATGAGTTTGTGTCTTGCCCAGTTTGATACCAGTTACATATCTCTATACTCAGCAGGGCCTCCCTTTGCGACCTAGGCTATCTTTGAACTTGTGATTGATTACTCTCTCTTAGCCTCTCAAACACTGAGATTACAGACATACATTGTAGTGCCTGGCTTTCAGTTGTTTGGTTTTGCTATTTTTTTTTATCCTTATTTTTTTGCGTATGTGCTATATCATATGGTTTAAAATATGCTTTATTTTATGTATATAAGTGTCTTGTCTATCTGTCTGTCTGAATGTATGTATACCCTGTGTATACCTGGTTTCTGAGGAGGCTAGAAGAAGGTGTCAGATTTTTTGAAGCTGAAGTCACAGACAGTTGTAAGCTGCCCTATGTTTGTTGGGAACTTAATGCAGGTCCCTTGCAAGAGCAGCAATTACTCTAATTACTGAGCAACTTCTCTATGCTTCCTCATAAGAATTTTGCTGATTTCTGTTTTTCATACCTCAGGTGTAATGTCTTTGCTAAGGCCGCTTCTTCTGGATGTGGTCCCAACAATTCAACAGACTGCTGCTTTGGCTCTGGGGAGACTGGCGAATTACAATGATGACCTGGCAGAAGCAGTTGTGAAGGGCGACATTCTTCCACAGCTTGTTTATTCATTGGCAGAACAAAATGTAAGAATTTTTCAAAAATAATTTATATATTTTTGAGTTTAGGTAAAAATATGGTAACTGTGGCACAGTTGTGGATTTGAAGGCCTTCGAATGATTAGATTCTTTTGGTTTGGACTTGGTTTGGACTTGGTAGCAACCTCTTCTCATCACTGTTGACACATGGGATGATGTAAAAGAACATTTGTGACTCATACATAAAGTAGTGTGTATGTCCATGGGAGTTTTGATTATAGGCTCTGCCAGAGAGAAGAGGTTAAAGATTCTAGGCAAATAAACATGTTCTTTCTGCAGCTCTTATATGAAGGTGGCTAGTAGAAAGAACGATTCCTGAAGAGAGTGCCTTTAATGAAGTTTGATAAGTCATTTTTTAACTAAGTAGACAAACATTTCAGAGTGTTCTATCCAATGCAATACAGCATTTTTCTCTACAGTGTTTCCAGCTTTGTTTTTATAATAATTTATAAATAATATAAGAATTTAAGCATTGTTAGACTAGCCATTAAACTCTATTAGTTTATCCTAACCTGAGTAAGAACAACTTTTCTTGATATCCTTAAGACTAAATTTCTACTTGCCTAATGAAACACCTCAACTGAAAAGTGGGCAAAGGGTTTAAACAGATATTGTTCCAAAGAAACTCTATAACAGTCAAAAAATTATAAAAAGACTCTCAACAGCATTAGCTATTAAAAGATATAAATCGAACCTCAATGAGATAATGCCTCATATCTACTGGGATGATCATAAGAAAAATAAAAAATAAAACAAGTGTTGGTGATGATGAGGTGTTGGCACCCTCACGTGCTGCTGGTAGGTTTGTACAATGGTACAATTACTGTGATAATTTGGCAAAATGCAGTAAGATCAGTGTACTTACTGTCTGATCAAGCAACTCTTCTTCTGATTACAGCCAAAACCACTTAAGTGCTGTGGCACACATTCAGACGGCACTGCTTAGTTGTCTGTGAGTAGAAGCAGATCAAAGGCATCAACAAGTGCCTAGATAAACAAAATACTGAATCTATATCATAGACCACGGCACTAATAAATGTGGTGTTTATGATTATCAAAACCGTTTGGGTAATGGCTGAAGAGGTGGCTCAATGGTTCAGACCACACATTCCTCTTACAGAAGACTCAAGCTTGGTTCCTATCATCTTGTCAGGTGCTCATAAACATCTGTAACGCTAGCTCCAGGGGATCTAATAACTCTGTCCTCCACAAGCACCCAGATGTTTGTCCTTTATTGACTGTCCTCCACAGGTACCCACATGTATACCATACGTGAACCTCATGTGTTCAGACACAGATACATACATAAAGAACTAATAGAAAAAACCCAATCAAACCTTTAAAAAGAAGACATCATTAAAAAAAAAACATGTCAAGTGAAAGATGCCAGACACATAGGCTTGTACTGTATTGTCTCGCCCACCTCGGCCGGCAAGGAAGACGCAACACGGTTGGATTCTTCTCAACAGCCTTTACTGCAGGACACCTTCATTGTTGACACAGGGAGGCGGCGGCGGCAGCAGCCAGCCCTAAGTGTTACAGCTCTAAGTGTTACAGCTCCAAGTGTTACAGCTTCAAATGTTACCGCCCCGAGCGGCAAAGCCGCTCGCCTTATATACACAACAGTATGCTAATATTCTTTCAGGGATTGGTGGGGCACGAGTCACCCCACTGTCATCCCAGCTACTTGTCCTCCAGAGATTGGCGCGGCATGAACTTTCATTAGCATAGTACCGCCCCAGCCAGGCTGATGTCAGGTGCAAAACCCCACGCATGCGCAGTACTGTTGTTCACCACAGGAGGGCGCCAGATTCACCTCATTATCATACAGCTGCGCATGCGCGGTAAATTATTCACATTCAGACGGGGCTGGCTGTCGTCGCCATCTTTACTTCGCCGCGCCGCTCCCTACACTGTATAATCCCATTTATAAAAGATGTCAAGAATATGTAAATTCATAGAGATAGAAGCATGGTTTCCAGGGTCAGGAGAAATGGGGCAGGATAGGAAACGACTGCTTGACTCTCAGTCTTCAAGTTTCTGGTAGAGTAAAGGGGATGGTGGTGTGAACATGAGTGTTGATTTTTACATTTCATCATGAAAAAGGAAAATTTTGATGCATTTTTGCTAGAGTAAAGCCCATAATTGTATAAAAAACCATATTTAATATACGAATTTGAAAGTCATTTACTAATGTCTCTGCAAAGAACCACGACCTTTTATTTTCCTGGGCATGTCCTGCAGCAGCTTGCATAGGTGCCGGGAGCCATCAAGGAGAAGCTAAAAACTAGCAGGTGATCTTCCTGATGGTTCTACCATGGGCTGTAAATCTATGCCAGTTTTGCTGCTTTAGGCAAAGTTGAGACAATTACATTTTAGGAAAGATTCCTGCTATTAATATGCTTTTCCCATTAAATTATATATATAAATGTTGTGTTTTATAAAAAAAAAGAAAAATAATCCAGGGATATGCATGGCAGAGGGGCAGTATGGTGTGGGTGAAGAGGGTGGCTTTGTGGGCCCATGCTGAAGCATCCCTTACCCCTGAGGAACCAGTCACATGACAGGTATAGTATAGAATAATTTATTTAGGGCATGGGGAAGGGAGTTGACAGAGTTGAGATAGAGAAAGGCAGAGAGAGGGGGGAGGGAAGGAGGGAGGGAGGGAGGGAGAGAGAGAGAGAGAGGGAGGGAGGAGGAGTAGAGGCAGCCATGAGCACATGGAGAGAGAGGTGGGAGGGGAATGAGGAGAGAGGGGATAGAAGAAGAAGATAAGAGAGCAAGGGAAGAGGAACAAGAGAAGAGAGTCAGGAGGGGGCAAGCAGCCCCTTTTATAGTGAGTCAAGCATACTTGGCTGTTGCCAGGTAACTGTGGGGCAGAGCCTCGAAGGAATGCCAACATTTCCCCATTTTGGTTTAGTTAAAAAAAGAAATATTAGAAAGAGGTGATGGTGGAGTAGGAATAGGGTTGCTGCTATCTGGGAAACCTAAGAAAGTGGATATGGGGATGTTGGTCCAGTTTTAGGAGAGTTGGATGTTTCCTGGCTGTCTAGGATCTGTGGCATCATGTGTGGACAGATAGGGAGAGCAGGTCTGTCTGTGAGAACAGATTGGAGCCGAAACACATGTGTGTGCCTGTGCATGCACGTGCAGGCACAGGCACACACACACACAGACACACAGACACACACACACAGACGCACACACACACACATTGTAGAGAATAAAGTACATTTGGGAGAATTTTTTCCTTAGGTATACACTTGAAACCCTTAGGTGTTGGTGGTTGGGGATGAGGGGAGTCCCATTCTCAGGTTACAGGGGAGGAATCCCACCCTCTGGAATAGGTAGCAAATGGGCATTCAAACTATGATTGGCAGGTGTACTTATCTATTTGGTCCACGAGAAGTAGATCTGAGTTGGTTTCCTGTAGCTTCTAAGTTTATAAAAGAGATAAATTTTGTTAAAAACAGTCTTTTAAGACGAGCTTAGGGAAGACAAAGACCTTTGTGGAGCCGAAGGAACAAGAAGAGTTTTTCCTTCTGTCTAGGGGATAGAATTTAACATAATGAGAAACAATTTTAAGTTTCTATTTGAGAGACAAAGGAAGCTCAAAACCTTGACCCTGTGAATACTATAGTTAACTATAAAGTTGTAGCAAGAGAAAAGCCTTAAGTCCACAGTTAGAGACAACCAAAGGAAACTTATATTTGAGCACGATAGCTTATAGTATAGATTCAGCATGAGAAAAAAACACCTGAAGTCCATAGGTAGAAGTCAATCAAAGGAAACTTAAAATTTGAACTTGTGATTATGAAAGCATACCATATAGTGGAATGTTTTATTAGGGCTAGGCTAATTTATAAGAACTCTATTGGTTAATATTAGGACAGTGGCATAGCAAGGAGAGGAAATATGAAGCATTTAGTCACTGGAAACTGAGTTTAGATAAGGAAGTGACCGAAGGTTACATCTGTGAAAACTTACATCTGACCTTGTGTATCCTTTATCATGAAGTCTGTGAGGAAGGCAAACCTGTCTTTTTGATAAGAAATCTGGCAGTCTTAACTAGTTAACAACTTGACTAATGAGATAATAAGGTGGCGGATTACCTTGGGTAAGGAACTAGGTCTGTTTTCTAGCTGTCAAACTGCAGTTAGCTTAGCTGTCAATGTAGTCAGAAACCTGGGAAGAGTAAATTATAATCTATGAGTCATGTATTAATTAAATTGACTGAGGTTGATCTATAGTTCACTACATAAACAGTTCCCAGGCCCCTGTGGTCTCCATGGCACCTTGGGAAGAGTCAGTCTGACTGTCAGGCCCAGACCATAAAAAGCTTTTTTCTGTGGCGTAGATGTGTGTGAAATGAGAAATGACCCATCTTGGCTTAGGCAATATGAGACATTTAATTCTCCGGGAGTCCTGTTTGTCCACAGTGTAGGCCAAGTCCTGGCAGCAGGCAAGGCAAAGAGGCAGTGTTTCTCAGTGGTTATCATACCACAGTCCAAGCAGTCTTGTCGCTGCTCCTATATCATCTTGGAGATCTTGGAAGGGGGGGGGGTGTCCATCAGGCTTTGTCAAAAGCTTAAACATTATTACATTTAGCAGATTTCTGACAAGATTGAGAGCAGGTTTATTAATAATAATCTGAGTTAGACAATGTTTGTTTAATTACTTGCTTGAGAATGTATCTAGCAAATCACTATAACTTAATGGTAGCAGCAAAAACAAGGCTAAACATATATTTAAGCAGTGATCCCTAACTTTATACTGTTTAGAAATCATTATTTACCAAGGCAAGACAGAACAAAAACCTTGTCTTAATTGCTAAGTGGCTTTGACCAGCTGTGCTCCCAAATGTAGCAAACTGCCCATAACAAAGATGGCAGATGATCCTGGTCCTGTCCCCAGCAAAGATGGCGTTGAGAAGGCAGCCAGCGTGTGACTGCCCTTAGCTAAGGTGCTATGGAAGCTACAGCTCTGCCTGGAGGAAAGTCATGCATAAACAGAAGCATTACAGAGACAAACATTTAGTTGTATCTAAGCAGAGCAGTGCGAAGCGCAAGGAGCTCGGCTTGGCGGCAGTGAGCACGTGGCTGAGCAAAGAGTCTGCAACAGGGGGCGGGCGGAGGATGGACAGATGGCATTGGGAATGCAGAAGCGTGGTGGGACGAGAGCTCGTGCCTGAACTGTGGACCTATGCTGCAGAAAGTTGGGTTGTGCATAGGGCAGGGCCAGGTTGTTTCCGCAGGCTGAGCTCCCTCCTCGCAGCTGGAAGCTCTGGGCCCAACCAGTCAGAATCCACAGTGGGCAGGGGAGGAGAAGCGCCTGAAGTAGCATTCTGTCTCCTAGCAACTCCTCTCAGGCGGTGGGAGAGAGCCCTGCACCTATGTCTCCAAACTCCTGACAGTGGAGTTGAGTAGGCAGGGGGTAAAAAAGAATGTGGAGAGCTGAGTTGGGAGCTGCGGGAGCAAGAGCAAGAAATGGAGGAGCGGGGTGGACGTGTGCTCTAATGGCTGGACCAACAACTCAAAAAGAGGTAATCAGTTCCGGGTACTGGGTTTTTAATTTGCTAGTTTGAGGTGTCTAGATGGGGTATTGTCCCTTGCTGTGGTATATTAAAAACGTTTAATATATGTTTATATATAGATGTATATACGTGTGTGTGTGTGTGTGTGTGTGTGTGTATTTTAGGAGGTTACTACAGTAGTGAGTTTTCATACGGACTTTCAAAAGGCCTTTAGTGTTGTCTTTTCCTGTGTTGCCTCCTCTACTCTCCCCTCCACTTTTACCCCAATTTCTTCTTTTCTGTGTCATAATTCCCTTTAAATCCTAACCCTTCACACTAGTGCATTCTACACTTCTTCCACCAAGGCCGGTCGTAAATTCCTGACCTCAATAGGTATTCTAAATTAAACCCACATATTTTATTATTCAGAGGTAAGATCAATGAATCAGGAAAAATGTGATATTTGTCTTTCTGAGCATGGATCGCCCCACTCAGGAAAATTGTTTCTAGCTTCATTCTTTTCTCTTTGAATTTAATTTTTTCTTAACACCTAAATAATAATTCCATTGTGTATGAATGAACATTTTTATTGTTCATCCATTACTTGATGATATTTAGGGTTTTATTTTCTTGTTATTGTGATCAGAACAATAATGAACATAGGATTAGTAGGTATCTCTGTAATAAGATTTAGAGTTATATGCCCAAGAGTAGTGTAGCTGATCATGTGACAGATCCATTTAAAGCCTTTGAGGAAGCTCCACACGGTCTTCCATAGTTGTTGAACCGCTTTATGCTTCCATCCTCGGTGAACGTGTGTTCCCTTTGCTGCACATCCATGACAACAGATGCTGTCCTGTTTCCCCGATTTCTAAAGGCATTGAACCTCTAACAAATGGCTCACAACTATTTTTAAAAAAGTCTTTGTATATCCTAGATATTAACCTCTGAAATGCTGGTGTGTGTCTTCATAACAATAGAATAGTGATTCAGACAGAAGTTGGTAACAAAAGTGAGGTATTGCAGTGAAAGGCCTGAGTACGCTTTTGCTTGTAGGAATATGGGAGACTTTGGGACTTGGACATGGAAAGCAGTTGAACATTTTAAGATGGGTTTAATAGGCCATTCTAGTGGGAACATGCAAGACAGTAGGGCCGAGAGTGATGTAAGTTATGACAGCCTGGCTCAAGAGATTTCAGAGAGCACAAATTACAGTAATTGGTTTAGAAATAATTCTTGTAGTATTTTGGCAAACAATGTGACTGCTTTTTACCATTGTTCTAAAAATCTTCTGGGGCTAAATTCAGTATTTTTAGATTAATGGCACTGGCAGATGAGATTTCAAGACAGGCTAGTATTGATGCTGTCATGTGGTTCTGAAAAGGAGCAAGCTGGGGAGAAAGAGAAAGACAAAATGTGACATTTGAGGAGGAGTATCAGGAAAAGTGATGTTGGAGTCAAGTTCTGGTTTTAGAGTCAAGGATACAAGAAAGAGATTGTAAAATCTCCCTCCATGAGTAAGGCAAGCCATTGATACTAGTCATGTGTCAGGGTTGTCCCTGTGTGGAAGCCAAGAGAAGGATGCAGCTGTGAAGGTGAGGCCTGGATTGTGTTGGAGACACCAGTGTCATGCGGTCTTGCAAGGAAAGTTGCTGACAGGGTGTGGAACCAGCCCAAGAGAGAAAAGTGTGTCGCTGTCAACAAAGCTGAAGGGAGTTGATTTGAAGGAAACGTTTGATATCAGACACAGAGATACAGACTTTGTCGTTTGCCCTGCTGGGTTTTTGCTTTGCTTTGGTCCAGTGTTTCCCCACTATGCTCTCTTTCCTCCCCTTTGAAATGGTCATGTATGTTCTTTGTCCTTCTATGTTGTAAGTTTGTGACTTTCTTTTTGATTTTAATTTTACAGAGGTTTACAGTTAAAAGATTGCCATGAATCTGAGAAGAGATTTTGAGCTTTGGACTTTAAAAAAAAATTGATGTTTATTGCATTTTTGTAATTTGTAAACATACAAAAGATTTTCACAAGAAATTAAAAATTCATAAAATGTTTGATAAAATTCAGCAAATGAAATGAGGCAGATACATACAGATGGTAGTCTGAAAATGTTCTCTTTTTTTCCTGTTAAGCTGGAATATTTTATTACCTTTATTAAAAAAAGATTTTTTCATACAATATATCCTGATTACAGTTTCCCTTCCCTCTATTCCTCCAAGTCCCTCCCCACTTTCCTCCCCTCCAAATCTACTCCCTTTATGTCTCTTATTAGAAAAGAATAAACTTTTAAGAGATAACAACAAAATAAAACATAATAAAGTAAAACATAAACCATCACATCTAAATTAGATAAGGCAAACCACTAGAAGGAAAAGAACCCAAGAGCAGGCACAAGAATCAAAGACTCATTTGTCCACACACTCAGGAGCTCTATAAAAACACTAAGCTGGGAGCTATATTACATATGCAGAGAGGCTGGTGCAGACCTATGTCAGCCCCGTGCACACTGCTTCATTCTGAGCTCATGAGTTTTCTTTTCTTTTTTTTTCAGTTGATTCAGAGGGCTTTTTTTCCTGGTGTCCTCCATCCCCTCTTGTCCTTACACTTTTTCCATTTCCTCTTCCATGGCTTCCTGAGCCCTGAGGGGAGGGATCTGATGGAGGCATCCATTTAGAGCTGTGTGTTCCGAAGTATCTCTGTGTAATCTCTGGCTGTGGGTCTCTGTGTCTGTTCTCATTTACTGTGGAAGGAATCTTCTCTGATGATGGCTGAATAGCGCACTGATCTGTGAGGACAGCAGATTATGACTCAGGAGTCATTTTGTTTTATTTAAATATTTAAATATTTGGTATTGGTCCAGGTCTCTGGGCTATTTGGTCTCTGGGTCTTGGTCACTCAAGCCGTGCCAGTTATGGGCTCCATCTCATGGAGTGGGCCTTAACTCAACCAGACATTGGTTGGTCATGCCCACAAGCTTTGCATCACCATTGCCCAAGGTGCCACTAATGCCTTGCAGGCAGGACAAATCATGGAACAAAAGTGTTTACATTTCTCTTTTGTTAGCCTGGTGAGGACCTTCCTGTATCAAAGGTGCTAGAACATAGGGGTGAAGGTTATATGTAGGCACCAGCTTGACTTCTCCATGTTCAGTGAGTTCTGTGGGTGGAGCGTGAAATAAGAAAACATCCCACAGTAACACCAGCTATCACCACCAGTCTGTCTCTAGCCCAGCGGACAGGCTAAGACCACATTCTTTTTAGCCAGGGTCTGTCTCACCCAGGCTGGTTCTGTCTCTGGAGCTCCGAGGTTGCTTTCTCCTCTTGTCTCACTGAGTTTCCATAGCTGTCTGTTGCCAAGCACACCCTGTGCTTCCAAATTCCCGTGGCTGGCTGTGATGCACTACTGCACACCACGCTCTGCTGCAGTACCTTTCTGTGGAACCCAGTTGAGTCGCCGAGTGAAGGAAAATACCACATAATCTTTGTTTAGAACCAACAGGTAACACAATTGCTGAGTGTAGAAACTAGCATCTTAATTTTACAAACTATTCTATGTTAGAAATTCTCTGGTGGTGGATTCTAACCGACAGCCTCTGGCTTCCTACATTCTGTCTGCCTCTCTTGCTCCCACCATCCAAAAATGCCTTTCCTTTCTCCTGTCTCCCTCTTCCCGACCCGGAAGTCCCACCTACTCGCCCAGTGATTGGTTTTCTGTAACCAATTGGTTTTCTGTTTATTTATTGGGGGAAAATCCTACCACATATGGGCATTGTCTTCAGCAGTTGGGCCTTGCTATTCATTTGCAGAGAACGACCTATTGTTTTAGACACCACCTGGGTTGTTTGGGGATTTTCATAGGATGAAAACTCAACTCAATAGGCTGTAACCCAGTTCTGGTTCTGGAAGCTTTGGTGACAAGAGATGTCCACTTCAGACTCTGTCTCCCTCATTATATGGAGACTTCATTAGGATTGCCTCCATGTATTTTAGGAAGTTTCCGCTGCATGGCATTTTTATACCACCCCTCAAATGCCCTCAATTCTAACTATCATCTCTCCATGCATCCCCTCCCTCAACTCTGTTTTCTTTTCCTCTCCCTGATCCTTCTGTTCTTGCCTTCCCTCATCCCTAGTCCACTCACAAATTCCGTTCTGTTTTCCTCTCCCATGTGTCCATGCCTAGTCCCTTTCTCTATGTCTTGTCTCTCTGGGAGTATGAATTATAGCTTGGCTATCATTTGTTTAAAGGCTAATGTGCAACATACTTGAATAATACTATTTTTATCTTTCTGAGTTTAACTTTACTCAGGATGATATTTTCTAGTTCCATCCATTTAACTGCAAATTTCATAATGCTATTTTTTAAACAGCTGAGCAATACTTCATTATGCAAATATACTTTAATTTTTATTTCCAGTTTCTGGTTATTATGAATAGAGCAACAATGAGCATGGTTGAGAAAGTGTCCTTGTGTAGGATGAAGTATCCTTTGGTATATGCCCCAAAGTGCTATGGCTGGATCTTGAGGTAGATTGATTCTCAACTTTCTGAGAGAGGTTGTATAAACATACACTTCCACCAACAATGGGTGAGGTTCTCTTATCCCAAATCCTCGTTAACATGAATTGTCAGTTGTGTAATTGATCTTAGCCATTTTGACAGACAAGTGTGAGATGGGATCTCAAAGTAGTTTTGATTTACATTATTTATTTACTTATTTATTTGGTTAAGGATGTTTGACATTTTCTTTTTACCTGTTTCTCAACTATTTGAGATTAGTATACTGAGAATTTTGTTTAGATCTGTAGCCCATTATTATTTAGATTATTTGGGCTTTTCTGATATGTACTTTCTTTAGTTCTTTATATATATTGCTGACATAAGTCTATCTGATATGGAGTTGGTAAAAGTCCTTCCCATTCTGAAGGCTGCTTTGCTGTTGTAATGACTGGCCCATTGCCTTACAGAAGCCTTTCAGTTTCATGAAATCTCATTTGTTAATTGTTGATCTTAGTGCTTGTGCTAACAGTTTTACTTTGGACTTTTAAAAACACTGTTGAGACTATGATAGGCCGTGGAGACTTTTGAAGTGGGGATGAATGTATTTTTGCATTATGCTATGTCTATAAGCCTTTAGGGGGCCAAGGAGTGGAATATGATGGATTGAATGAGAATGGCTCCCCATAAGCACATATATTTGAATGCCTGGTCACCAGGGAGTAGAACTGTTTGAAAACCCATGCTAGGTCCAGTTCTCTTTCTCTCTCTCCCTCTCCCACTCCCTCTCCCTCTCCTCCCTCTTCCTCTTTCCATTTCTACCTCTCTTTTTGAGTATGGATCAGGATGTAACTCTCAGCTACTTCTCTTAACTTGCTCGCATGCTGCCATTTTCATTATATTACCATGATGTAATGGACTAGACCTCTGAAACTGTAAGCAATTAAATGCTTTTTATAATAAGAGTGACTGTGGTCATGGTATCTCTTCACAGCAATAAAACAGTAAGACAGCTAGTTTTTTCCCCATTCTTTACTTGATTGATGGTGTCCTTTTCTGTATAGCTTTTTAGCTTCATGAAGTCCTATTTGTCAGTTGCTAGTTTTAAAGCTTGTGCTATTAGTGTCTTGTTCAAAAAGACCTTTCCTGTTCATGGCAGTACAGTGTATTCTTTATTTTATTATTTTTCAGATTCACGGTATCAGGTCTTTGTTGAGGTTCTTGGTTCACTTAGAGTTGAGAGACATATTCTTTGATATGTAGTTACCCAGTTTGGCCAGCACATTTGCTCATGATTCTGTAGAAATTCATGTTCTACAGGTATGTGGACTATGCTTTGATCCTTAATTCTATTATGTTGATCAATGAATCAATGAGTCTATTTTTATGTCAGTATAATGCTGTTTTTTATTATGATATATAGTGTGCTATGCCTGATATTATGATAGGTAGTACGACTTAAGATCATGGATGGTGGTGGTGATGCCTTCCAGTAGGTTGTTTTGTTTTTAATTGTTCAGGATTGATTTATCTGTTCAGAATTTTTTCTATTTCCAAATGAAATTTAAGATTTTTTCAATTTCTTTAAAGAATTACTTTGGTGTTTTGATGGGGATATATTGAAGCTATAAGTTGCTTTTGGTCAAAGGCTATTTCACAGTGTTTGTCCTATCAGTCCAGGAGTGTGGGAGGCCTTCCATATCTGTTTCTTCTGCTTTTTTATTTTTTCATGTCTTAGAATTTTAATTATATCAGTCCTTTATTTCCTTAGATTTAATCTGATGTATCTTTTGAGGCAATTATGAATGAAATCACCTCTCTGCTCTCTATTTTGTATGTTTGTCAGTTGTATAGAGGAAGCTACTGATTTTTGTGTGTTAATTTTGTAACCCTTTAGTTTGCATAAAGTGTTTATTACCTGCAGGAGTTTGCTGTCTTTTATGTTTAAGATCATATATTGTGCAAATAAATGTAATTTGATCATTTTTCTACTTGTATCCTTTATTTTTTATGGTTCCATGTAGAGAGGTTTAATGAGAGAAGAAGAGTAGAGGAGAGGAAAGGCCGGCCAAGAGCACGTGAAAGGAAGGGGGTGATGAGAGGGAAGGGACAGGGACAGAGGGGAAGAGGGCAGAGAAGTGAAGAACAAAGACAGCAAGAGCTACTCGTATCCTTCTTATCTCTCATTCATTTTCCTTATTGCTGAAACCTCAAGTACCATGTTGAACAAGAACGAAGAGATTGAACATATTGTTGTAGTTCTGTTTTGTGAAAATGTTTGAATTTTTCTCCATTTTTATGATGTTGTCTGTGTGCTTGCTGTATATTGCCTTTATTGTGTTGAAATGTATTTTCTGAATCTCTAGATCGTTTAAGACTACTATCCTGGAGGGATGTTGGGTTTTGTCAAAGGCATTTTCTGCATCTAATCAGATGACCGTGTGGTTTTTTTCTTTTATTTTACTTATGTGGTGGCTTATAATTTTTATGTACATACATTGAACCACACCTTCATCTCTTGGCTAAAGATAACTTGACCATGTGGATAATCTTTTTGATATGTTTTTTAATTCATTTTGCAAGTATTTCACTGAGAATTTTGATATTTATGCTCATAAAGGGTATTCATAATTTTGGGACTTTGGTTTGGTATCAAGGTAATAACAATGCCATTAAAAGTATATTCTGGGATGTTGGCCTGGAAATTGGGAAAGGGAATAACATTTGAAATGTAAATAAGAAATACCCAATTTAATAAAGATGGAAAAAAGTATATTCTGCATCATCTCCTTCCTGAACTGTATTTTTCTACCAATAATTTATGTATTCACTTAACATTCAAATCACAGCCCTCCTCCCCCTTCTCCTCCCCCTTTTCTTCCCCCTTCTCCTTCCAGTCCTATCATTACATATTCCTCCCCCGCATCGTCCCCTCCCCTTGTCATCAGAGAAGGAGGAGTCCCCCTTGGGTACAACCCACCCCAGTACATCTAGTTCCAGTAGGACTAGGCACATCCTCTTTCACTGAGGCCCAAGCAGGCAGTTCAGATAGGGGAAGAGGATCCAATTACAGGGAACAGAGACTGAGACAACCCCCGTTCCACTCAGCTGGATTTTTAATTATTTATTTTTATTTTTTGTGCATATGTATTTTGCTTGAATGTATGTCAGTGTGAGGGTGTTGATTTTAGAGTTACAGATGGTTATGACCTGTCATGGTGGTGCTGAGAATTGAACCTAGGTCCTATGGAAGAACAGCCAGTGCTCTTAACCACTGAGCTATCTCTCAGTCCATGAAATTTTCTTAGTTTGGTGATTCTTTTTTTTTAAAAAGATTTATTTATTTATTATATATATGTACACTGTAGCTCTCTTCAGACACACCAGAAAAGGGCATCGGATCCCATCACAGATGGTTGTGAGTCACCATGTGGTTGCTGGGAATTGAACTCAGGACCTCTGGAAGAGCAGTCGGGTGCTCTTAACCGCTGAGCCATCTCTCCAGCCCTAGTTTGGTGATTCTTAATTACTGATTCACATTGGTTATTATGGGTCCATTTTAATTATTTAGCTTATTTTGATTTAACTTTGATAGCACTTATACAGCTCAAAACCTATCCATTTTCTTTTAGATTTTTCACTTTGGCGGAATATGGATTTTTAAAGTATGTCCTTACGATTCTCAGAATTTGCTCAGCATCTGTTGTGATGTTTCCATTTTCATCTCTAATTCTATTACTTTGAATCTTATCTCTCTCTCTCTTTTTAGTTAATTGGCTACAGATTTTACTCCATTTTTAATTTTACTAACTTCATTTTTTTTTTCTGGAGAACATGGTCAAGATATCAGAGGGGTGCAGCTTGTACTATAAAAACTATCTGGGCTCAGTGGAGCTGTGCAGATGAAAATCCACAGATAGAGTTTGCTGGTGGGAGTCCTAACACATTTATCTAGATGTCAAGAGATACACAGCCTCCTGCAGTCTGTTCTTTCTAAGACTTGGAGAAATTGTTCAGAGGTGAGACAACAGTGGTGTCTATACTGTGTGTGCTTGTTCACGGATCACCACACAGATACTCCCCTTAACTTAGGGATGCACTGGGTAGTCTGCTCCTGTCAGAACAGACTTTAGAGGCACTGGGTGGGTCAGCCATACTTCTCCATTTGTAGTTCCTTGTTGCATCTGTGTTGATTCTGAAACCAGAGCAGTATTATTGCCAGGCCAGTGCCGTTCCTGGCACTTATTTCTCTGTGGAAATGCTGGCACAAACAATGATGTCTGGAAGTCTTATTAATAACTTTATTGCCTTCCTCATCAAATAACAGGGTAGGTCAAGGGAGTTAATGTTAGTTTCCACAGTAACTGCACCACATGGAGCTCATGCGCCCTCTGAGCTCTAGGATAATCATGTTCCTGTGGGACACAATATCAATAAGGTTGGTGCCCACCATGGGCATCATCAGCATAGGTTCTGCAAGCTTGCAATATGCTGAGCTCAGCTACAGCAGATGGTTCACCAGCAGGCTCTTTCCAACTCCTGCAGCCCCCAGCAGGGACACATCCCTGTATGGTTGGCTGAAGACTTATTTTCTTCTTTTTTTTCTTGGATATTTTTTATTTACATTTCAAATATTTTCCCCTTTCCCTCACCCAACCAACAACCCCTTCCCAACTCCCCACCCTGACATTCCCTTACATTGGGGGTCCAGCCTTGGCAGGGCAAGGTCTTCTCCTCCCATTGGTGCCCAACAAGTCCATCCTCTGCTACATATGCAGCTGGAGCCATGGGTTTGTCCATGTGTACTCTTTGGATGGTAGTTTAGTCCCTGGGAGCTCTGGTTGGTTGGCATTGTTGTTCTTATGGAGTTGCAAACCCCTTCAGCTCTTTCACTCCTTTCTCTAACTCCTCCAAAGGGTGCCATTCTCAGTTCAATGGTTGGTTGCTAGCATTTGCTTCCGTGTTTGACATGCTCTGGCTATGTCTCTCAGAAGAGATCTATATCTGGTTCCTGCCAGCATGCAGGAAGCTAAGAAAGCTTCATCAATCTTATCTAGTGGTTGTATATATGTGGGCCACATGTGTGTTTCACATATTTTAAGTGTTATTTGGCTCTCTGGAGTCTAACTTCTTGAGTTCTTTGTATATATTGGATATTAGCCCTCTATTGGATGTAGGATTGGTAAAGATCTTATCCCAGTCTGTTGGTTGCCATTTTGTCCTAATGACAGTGTACTTTGCCTTACAGAACTTTGCAATTTTATGAAGTTCCATTTGTCGATTCTTGATCTTAGAGCATAAACCATTGGTGTTCTGTTCAGGAAAATTTCCCCAGTGCCCATGTGTTCCAGGCTTTTTCCTACTTTCTCTTCTGTTAGTCTGGGTATATCTGGTTTTATGTGGAGGTCCTTGATCCAGTTGGACTTGAGCTTTGTACTCAGGGATAAGAATGGATCAATTTCCATTCTTATACATGCTGAGTGCCAGTTGAACCAGCACCATTTGTTGAAAATGCTATCTTTTTTTTCCCCACTGAATGGTTTTCATTCATTTGTCAAAGATCAAGTGACCATAGATGTGTGGGTTTATTTCTGGGTCTTCAATTCTATTCCACTGATCTATCTGCTTGTCTCTGTACCAATACCATACAGTTTTTATCACTATTGCTCTGTAATACGGTCAGGGATGGTGATTCCCCCAGAAGTTCTTTTATTGTTGAGGATAGTTTTCACTATACTGGGGTTTTTGTTATTCCTAAAGAATTTGCAAATTGCTCTTTATAACTCTATGAAGAATTGAGTTGGAATTTTTTTCCCCATCTTTATTAAATTGGGTATTTCTTATTTACATTTCAAACGTTATTCCCTTTTCCGGTTTCCAGGCCAACAAACCCCTCCCCCTCCCATTCTATATGGGTGTTCCCCTTCCCATCCTCCCCCTATTACTGCCCTCCCCCCAACAATCACTTTCACTGGGGGTCCAGCCTTGGCAGGACCAAGGGCTTCTCCTTCCACTGGTGCCCAACAAGACCAATCTCTGTTACGTGTGCAGTTGGAGCCCAGGGTCAGTCCATGTCTAGTCTTTGGGTAGTGGCTTAGTCCCTGGAAGCTCTGGTTGGTTGGCATTGTTGTTCATATGGGGTCTCGGGCCCCTTCAAGCTCTTCCAGTCCTTTCTCTGATTCCTTCAAAGGGGGTCCCATTCTCAGTTCAATGGTTTGCTGCTGGCATTTGCCTATGTATTTGCTATATTCTGGCTGTGTGTCTCAGGAGAGATCTACATCCGGTTCCTGTCAGCCTGCACTTCTTTGCTTCATCCACCTTATCTAGTTTGGTGGCTGTATATGTATGGGCCACATGTGGGGCAGGCTCTGAATGGGCGTTCCTTCAGCCTCTGTTTTAAACTTTGCCTCCCTATCCCCTCCCAAGGGTATTCTTGTTCCCCTTTTAAAGAAGGAGTGGAACATTAACATTTTGGTCATTCTTCTTGAGTTTCATGTGTTCTGTGCATCTAGGATAATTCAATCATTTGGGCTAATAGCCACTTATCAATGAGTGCATACCATGTGTGTTTTTCTGTGATTGGGTTACCTCACTCAGGATGATATTTTCCAGTTCCATCCATTTGCCAATGAATTTCATAAAGTCATTGTTTTTGATAGCTGAGTAATATTCCATTGTATAGATGTACCACATTTTCTGTATCCATTCCTCTGTTGAAGGGCATCTGGGTTCTTTCCAGCTTCTGGCTATTATAAATAAGGCTGCGATGAATATAGTGGAGCACGTGTCTTTTTTATATGTTGGGGCATCTTTTGGGTATATGCCCAGGAGAGGTATAGCTGGATCCTCAGGCAGTTCAATGTCCAATTTTCTGAGGAACCTCCAGACTGATTCCAGAGTGGTTGTACCAGTCTGCAATCCCACCAACAATGGAGGAGTGTTCCTCTTTCTCCACATCCTCGCCAGCATCTGCTCTCTCCAGAGTTTTGATCTTAGCCATTCTGAGTAGTGTGAGGTGGAATCTCAGGGTTGCTTTGATTTGCATTTCCCTTATAATTAAAGATGTTGAAAATTTCTTTAGGTGCTTCTCAGCCATTCGACATTCCTCAGCTGTGAATTCTTTGTTTAGCTCTGTACCCCATTTTTTTTAATAGGGTTATTTTTCTCCCTGCATTCTAACTTCGTGAGTTCTTTGTATATTTTGGATACAAGCCCTCAGTTGTAGGATTGGTAATGATCTTTTCCCAATCTGTTGGTTGCCGTTTTGTCCTAACAACGGTGTTCTTTGCCTTACAGAAGTTTTGTCGTTTTATGAGATCCCATTGGTTGATTCTTGATCTTAGAGCATAAGCCATTGGTGTTTTGTTCAGGAAATTTTCTCCAGTGCCCATGTGTTCGAGATGCTTCCCCACTTTTTCTTCTATTAGTTTGAGTGTATCTGGTTTGATATGGAGGTCCTTGATCCACTTGGACTTAAGCTTTGTACAGGGTGGTAAGAATGCATCGATCTGCATTCTTCTACATGCTGACCTCCAGTTGAACCAGCACCATTTGCTGAAAATGCTATCTTTTTTCCATTGGATGGTTTTGGCTCCTTTGTCAAAAATCAAGTGACCATAGGTGTGTGAGTTCATTTCTGGGTCTTCAATTCTATTCCACCGGTCTATCTGCCTGTCTCTGTACCAATACCATACAGTTTTTATCACTATTGCTCTGTAATAATGCTTGAGGTCAGGAATAGTGATTCCCCCCAGAAGTCCTTTTAGTGTTGAGGATAGTTTTAGCTATCCTGGGTTTTTTGTTATTCCAGATGAATTTGCAGATTGTTCTGTCTAACTCTCTGAAGAATTGGATTGGAATTTTGATGGGGATTGCATTGAATCTGTAGATCGATTTTGGTAAAATGACCATTTTTACTATATTAATCCTGCCAATCCATGAGCATGGGAGATCTTTCCATCTTCTGAGATCTTCTTCAATTTCTTTCTTCAGAGTCTTGAAGTTCTTATCATACAGATCTTTCACTTGCTTGGTTGAAAAACGATTTTATTCGATATTAGAATACTCCAACTTGCTTTTTCGGACCATTTACTAGGAAAGTTGTTTTCCAGCCATTTACTCTGAGGTAGTGTCTGTCTTTCTCTCTGAAGTGTGTTTCCTGTGGGCAGAAAAATGCTGGGTCCTCGTTACATACCCAGTTTGTTAATCTGTGTCTTTTTATTGGGGAATTGAGTCCATTGATGTTGAGAGATATTAAGGAATAGTGATTGTTGCTTCCTGTTATCTTTGTATTTGGAGGTGAGATTATGTTTGTGTGCTTGTTTTCTCTTTGTTTTGTTGCAAAAACATTAGTTTTTTGCTTTTTCTAGGGTGTAGCTTGCCTCCTTGTTTTGGTGCTTTAACATTTATTATCCTTTGTAGGGCTGGATTTGTAGAAAGATATTGTGTAAATTTGGTTTTGTCATGGAATATCTTGGTTTCTCCATCTATGTTAATTGAGAGTTTTTGCTGGATACAGTAACCTGGGCTGGCATTTGTGTTCTCTTTGTGTCTGTATGACATCTGTCCAGGATCTGGCTTTCATAGTCTCTGGTAAGAAGTCTGGTGTAATTCTGATAGGTCTTCTTTTCTATGTTATTTGATCTTTTCCCCTTACTGCTTTTAATATTCTTTCTTTGTTTTGTGCATTTGGTGTTTTGACTATTTTGTGATGGGAGGAGTTTCTTTTCTGGTCCAATCTATTTGGAGTTCTGTAGGCTTCTTGTATGTTTATGGGCATCTCTTTCTTTAGGTTAGGGAAGTTTTCTTCTATGATTTTATTGAAGATATTTACTTGTCCTTTGAGTTGGGAGTCTTCACTCCTTCTATACCTATTATCCTTTGGTTTGATCATTGTGTCCTGGATTTCCTGTATGTTTTGGCTAGTATTTTTTTCCATTTTCCATTATCTTTAACCGTTGTGTCGATGATTTCTATGGAATCTTCTGCTCCTGAGATTCTCTCTTCTATCTCCTGCATTCTGTTGGTGATTCTTGTATCTACAGCTCCTTGTCTCTTCCTTTGGTTTTCTATATCCAGGTTTGTCTTCCTTTGTGATTTCTTTATTGCTTCTATTTCCATTTTCAATTCCTTCACCTGTTTGACTGTGTTTTCCTGTAATTCTTTCAGGGATTTTTGTGTGGTTTGTCTTCCTTTGTGATTTCTTTATTGCTTCTATTTCCATTTTCAATTCCTTCACCTGTTTGACTGTGTTTTCCTGTAATTCTTTCAGGGATTTTTGTGTTTCCTCTCTAAGGGCTTCTACCTGTTTACTTGTGTTTCCCTGCATTTCTCTATGGAGGTTCTTTATGTCTTTCTTAAAGTCCTCCATCATCATGATTGAATGTGCTTTTTTTTTGTGCTTTTAAATCTAGATCTTGCTTTTCTGGTATGTTTGGATATTCAGTGTTTGCTTTGGTGGGAGAATTGGGCTCCTATGATGCCATGTAGTCTTGGTTTCTGTTGCTTGGGTTCCTGTGCTTGCCTCTCGCCATCAGGTGTTACCTTGTTCTGCTATTTCTGACAGTGGCTAGACTGTACTATAGGCCTGTGTGTCAGGAGTGCTGTGGACCTATTTTCCTGTTCTCTTTCAGCCAGTAATGGGAACAGAGTGTTCTGCTTTCAGGCGTGTAGTCGTTCATGTCCACTGGCTTTCAGCTGTTCCTGTGGGCGTGTTTCCTGAATCCATTAGGCAGGTCCCTTGGAGCAGAAAAGTTGGTCTTACCTCTGGTCTCGGTCCTGAAGTCGCTCCTCGGGGTTCTGTTTCAGCTCTCCATGAGGGCAGCAATCAGAACGGCCTGCCCCTACTTCTGGGTTCCTGTGTGGAGGGGACCCTGATGGCGCTGAGTGTTTTTCTCTAGAGTCAGAAATGTGGGCAGAGAGTAGTCTTCTCTAGTTTCCCAGGCATGTCTGCCCTTCTCAAGGTCTAGCTCTCCCTCCCACGGGATTTGGGTGCAGGGAGCTGTTTCACCGGGTCCTTTCAGATCTGGGCACAGTCTGGACCGCAGGGCTCCTGCAGCTAGACTCCCCCTACCTTTCTGTTCCCAGAAGCCCTATACAGTTTCTTTTTTTGGCCAGGTATGTGGGCAAAGGTGGGCAGAAGTGGCAACCTCTTCTGCCCTGAGGTCTCAGGATTGCCCACACATCTGGGCGATGAGCTCTTTTTCCCATGGGGTTTGGGAGCAGGGAGCTGTGGGTCAGGATCAGCGAGGTTTGAGTTGGAATTTTGATGGGGATTGCATTGAATCTGTAGATTGCTTTGGGCAAAAAGGCCATTTTTACTGTATTGATCCTGCCAATCCATGAGCATGGGAGATCTCTCCATCTTCTGAGATTTTCTTCAAATTCTTTCTTCAGAGATTTGAAGTTCTTGTCATACATAACCATTGCTTTGTTAGAGTTACACCCAGGTATTTTATATTATTTGTGACTATTGTGAAGGGTGTTATTTCCCTAATTTCTTTCTCATCCTGTTTATCCTTTGAGTAGAGGAAGGCTCCTGATTTGTTTGAGTTAATTTTATACCCAGCCAGTTTGCTGAAGTCATTTATAAGGCTTAGTAGTTCTCTGGTGGAACTTTTGTGGACATTTAAGTATACTATCATATCAACTGCAAATAGTGATATTTTGACTTCTTCCCTTCCAATTTGTATGCCTTTGACCTCCTTTTGTTATCTGTTTGCTCTGGCTAGGACTTCAAGTACTATATTGGATAAGTAGGGAGAGAGTGGTCAGTCTTGTCTAGTCCCCGATTTTAGTGGGATTGCTTCAAGTTTCTCTCCATTTAGTTTAATGTTGGCTACTGGTTTGCTGTATATGTCTTTTGCTATGTTTAGATATGGGCCTTGAATTCCTGATCTTTCCAAGACTTTTATCATGAAGGGGTGTTGAATTTTGTCAAATGCTTTCTCATCATCTAATGAGATGATCATGTGCTTTTTCTCTTTGAGTTTGTTTACATAGTCGAATATGTTGTTGGATTTCTTTATATTGAACCATTCCTGCATCCCTAGGATGAAGTCTACTAGATCCTTTTTTTTTTCTTCGGAGCTGGGGACCGAACCCAGGGCCTTGCGCTTGCTAGGTAAGTGCTCTACCACTGAGCTAAATCCCCAACCCCTGTCTACTAGATCCTGATGGATGATTGTTTTGATGTGTTCTTGGATTTGGTTTGCAAGAATTTTATTGAATATTTTTTCATCGAAATTTATAAGGGAAATCAAAGTTCTCTTTCTTTTTTTTTGTGTCTTTGTGTGGTTTAGGTATAAGCGTAATTGTGGATTCATAGAAGGTATTGGGTATTGTTCCTTCTGTTTCTATTTTGTGGAATAGTTTGGATAGTATTGGTATGAGGTTTTCTATGAAGGTCTGATAGAATTCTGCACTAAATACATCTGGTCCTGGGTATTTTTTGGGAGACTTTTAATAATTGCTTCTATATCTTTAGGAATTATGGGGTTGTCTATATGGTTTATCTGATCCTGATTATCTTTGGTACCTGGTATATGTCTAGAAAATTTTTCATTTCGTCCAGTTTTCCAGTTTTGTTGAATATAGGCTTTTGTCATTGTATGATTTTTTGAATTTCCTGAGATTCTCTCATGTCTCCATCTTCATTTCTGATTTCTGTTAATTTGGATATTCTCTCCGTGTCCTCTGGTTAGTCTGGCTAAGGGTTTATCTCCCTTGTTGATTTTCTCAAAGAACTAATTCCTCATTTTGTTGATTCTTTGTATAGTCCATTTTGTTTCTACTTAGTTGATTTCAGCCCTGAGTTTGATTATTTCCTGCCATGTACTTCTCTTGCGTGTATTTGCTTTTTTGTGTTCTAGAACTTTTAGGTGTGCTCTCAACCTGCTAATGTATGTTCTTTCCAGTTTCGTTTTGGAGGCACTCAGAACTATGAGTTTTCCTCCTTGTACTGCTTTCATTGTCTCCCATTACATAAGATGTATTGTGCCTTCATTTTACTAAATTTTAAAAAGTCTTTAATTTTTTTTCTTTCTACCTTGACCAAGTTATCATTGAGTAGAACATTGTTCAACTTCCATATGTACATGGACTTTCTGTTGTTTTTGTTGTTATTGAAGACCAGACTTAGTTCATGGTGATCTGATAGGATGCATATGATTATTTCAATCTTCTTGTGTCTGTTAAGGCCTGTTTTGTGACTGATCATATGACCAGTTTTGGAAAAGGTACCATGAGGTTTTGAGAAGAAGGTCTATTCTTTTGTTTTAGGATGAAATGTTCTATAGCTATCTGTTAAGTCCATTTGGTTCAAAACTTCTGTTAGTTTCTCTATGTCTCTGTTTAGTTTATATTTCTATGATGAGAGTGGGGTGTTGAAATCGTCCACTATTATTTTATGTGTTGCAATGTATGCTTTGAGCTTTAGTAAGGTTTCTTTTATGAATGTAGGTGCCCATGCATTTGGAGCATAGATATTCAGGATTGAGGGTTCATCTTGATGGATTTTTCCTTGGATGAATATGAAGTGTCCTTCCTTATCTTTTTTGATATCTTTCTGTTGGTCAAAAATCAATTTTATTCAATATTAGAATGGCTACTCCAGCTTGTTTCTTCTGATCATTTGCTTGGAAAATTATTTTCCAGACTTTTACCTTGAGATAGTATCTGTCTTTGTCTCTGAGGTGTGTTTCCTGTATGCAGCAAAATGCTGGGTCTTCTTTATGTATCCAGTCTGTTAGTCTATGTCTTTTTATTGGGGCATTGAGTCCATTGATGTTAATATATATTAAGGAATTGTGATTGTCGTTTCTTGATATTTTTGTTGTTAGAGGTGGAATTATGTTTGTATGACTCTCTTCTTTTGGTTTCGTTACAAGGAGATTACTTTCTTACTTTTTCTAGGGTGTAGTTTTTTTTTCTTGTGTTGGAGCTTTCCATTTATTATCCTTTGTAGGGCTGGATTTGTGGAAAGATATTGTGTAAATTTGGTTTTGTCATGGAATATCTTGGTTTCTCCATCTATGTTAATTGAGAGTTTTGCTGGATATAGTAGCCTTGGCTGGCATTTGTGTTCTCCTAGGGTCTGTATGACATCTGTTCAGGATCTTCTGGCTTTCATAGTCTCTGGTGAGAAGTCTGGTGTAATTCTGATAGGGCTTCCTTTCTATGTTATTTGACCTTTCCCCCTTACTGCTTTTAATATTTTTTCTTTGTTTTGTGCATTTGGTGTTTTGACTATTTTGTGATGGGAGGAGTTTCTTTTCTGGTCCAATTTATTTGGACTTCTGTAGGCTTCTTGTATATTTATAGGCATCTCTTTCTTTAGTTTAGGGAAGTTTTCTCCTATAATTTTGTTGAAGATATTGACTACCTCTTTTAGTTGGATATTTTCACTCTCCTCTATATCCATTATCCTTAGGTTTGATCTTGTCATTGTGTCCTGGATTTCCTGGATGTTTTGGCTTAGCAGCTTTTTGCGTTTTACATTGTCTTTGACAGTTATGTTGATGTTTTCTATGGTATCTTCTGCCTCTGAGATTCTCTCTTCTCTCTTTTGTATTCAGTTGGTGATGCTTGTGTTTATGACCTTTCCTAGGTTTTCTATCTCCAGGGTTGTCTCCCTTTGTGCTATTTACACTTTTTAGATTCTGGGTGGTTTTGTTCTATTCCTTAACCTGTTTGGTTGTGTTTTCCTGTTTTTTGTGTTTCCTCTTAAATGCTTCTACTTGTTTACCTGTGTTGTCCTGTTTTTCTTTAAGGGAGTCCTTAAAAAAGAACTTAAAAAAGTCCTTCTTAAAGTCCTCTATCATCATTATGAGATGTAATTTTAAGTCCAAATCTTGCTTTTCCTGTATGTTAGAATATCCAGTATTTGTTTTGGTGCGAGAACTTAGCTCTGATGATGCCAAGTAAGCTTGGTTTCTGTTGCTTAGGTTTCTAAGCTTTCCTTTTGTCATCTGGTTGTCTCTGGTGTTAGCTGGTTTTGCTGTCTTTGACAGTGGCTTGGCTCTCCTGCAAGCCTGTTTGTCAGCACTCCTGGAAACGGTCTTTCTCCCTTCAGGATCTGGGTACAGAAAGCTGTGTCACAGGGTCTGCTCTGGGTGCATGCAGAAAATGGAAGGGTTCTGTCCTAGACTGCTCCTGGGTTTGTGTGTCCTGAGGGCTCTAAGCAGATCCCTCAGAGTAGAAATGATAGTCTCAAGTGTATCAGCACTCCTGGCAACTGGCTTTCAACTCTGGGTGCAGGCAGAAACCGGATGGGTCCTGCCCCTGACTGCTCCTAGGTCCCTGTGCCCAGAGGGCACAGAGAGCACTAGGCAGGTTCCTTTTGGGCCAGGAATGTGAGCAGATGTTGTTGTCTACTCTCAGTTCTCAGGATTGTCTGTACTTCTGAGAATGCAGCTCTCTCCCACAGGATATTTGGGTACAGGGCACTATGGGGCTGGTTCAGCTTTGGGTGCAGGCAGAAACTGGAAGCATCATGCCCTGACTGCTCCTAAGTTCCTGTTTCCAGAGGGCATTATGCAGGTTCCTCTTGGGCCAGGAATGTCAGCAGAAGTAGTCTCCTCTGAGTTCTCAGAATTGTCTGCACTTCTGAGAGTCCAGCTTTTTCCCCCATGGGATTTTGGTATAGAGAGCTGTGGGACTGGTTCAATTCTGGGGGCAGTCAGAAACCAGAAGTGTCCTGTCCCCAGAAAACACATTTCTAAAAGGGTCGATTAACTTGTATTCTACTGTTTAGCTTACCTAGAGAAATTTAAAATTTATGACTATTTTACCTTATGTGGTGGCTGCTAAGAACATCTTGAAACCTGGTTGTTATTTCTGGTTAACTCGGAATACTCAGAACATGAGTTGAGATCATGAGCATCTTGCCCTCTTAGAGACTGAAGCCAAATAATGGAAATGAGTTAACTGATAGTACAGTGACATATTTGAAAAGTTTAAGTGTTCCCATGAGTTAAACAACACCTTTCAAAATCAAGAACTCTCACCACTTTCAACATTATGGAAAGCATTATGTTTATATTTGATTTTTACAATTTCTAAATGCATACTTAAGTGTAAGATATTTGAACATGTAAATTTAAACATACCTTATTGTCAGTTTTCCAGAGAGGAGCAATGGGGGATTTTCAAAGTATCAGAGTGATTTCTCAGGCTAAGTTTTTATCTTTTTGTATTCCAGATCCATTGAGCTGTCTTTAAAGTAATTTAAAAGCTGCTTTTGGTTTCTTCTTTTCTTTTCCCTGTTAGCGTTTCTACAAAAAGGCAGCTGCCTTTGTGCTGAGAGCAGTTGGTAAACACTCTCCTCAGCTGGCCCAGGCCATAGTTGACTGTGGAGCTCTGGATACACTGGTGATATGCTTGGAGGATTTTGACCCTGGAGTCAAGGAGGCTGCAGCCTGGGCACTTGGATATATTGCAAGACACAATACAGGTAACTGGGAATATTTGGAAACAAGGAAACTCTAGGGTTCGGACATTATTCTGTTTTAATAAACAGTAGATTGAGTTTCAGGGTGATTGTATATGTGGTAAGAATCACATTTGAATGATAGTCAGCTACTCTCAGTGGGATTGGTTCTTTGGTAGTCAGTAATAATGTTTGTACTTACAGTACTGGCACACTGGAAGCAGAAGCAGAAAGATTACAAACTCAGGGCCAAACTGAATTAAACCAACCAAAATAAGTATCCCAAATTAGCCAGTCAAATAAAAATATTTTTGAAATTTGTTTGTTAATGAAATTAACATGGATTGTCACCCCATGAAAATACATTGAGTCTTTGTTATAAGTTATGTTTTAAATGATAAAATTACATACTGTAGCAAACATTTATTAATAATATATGTACGTTTTCACATGGATATAAGTTATAAAGAACTACATGTTTGTATTACAGTTAGTAGAATTGGTATGCCTTTTCAAATTTCCGGATTTTTTCCATTGTGTTTATGTATAAAAGAGTAGCTACTGTGTACTGAATAATTATGTGCCTGGCTCTGCACCTGCATTTCAGCTAGCTTGTTCAATTGCTTGTCTCCCTACTAAACAGTGTAACTTAGAGAGGATGCCTGAGGTTATGTGGATGGTAGCACCAGAATTTGGGTTTAATTCTGATGTCCAAGATTGCGTTAATTACTCGATCATATAATTCCACTATGTGCTCCTGACAATACTGTTGACAACCCAGAAACATAGCAATACCATGAGAGACAGGAAAGAAATAGAACATAATAAAATTGAGTTGAGAAAGAATATTATTGTCATGTTTAAAATTAATGTATTTAAAAATTAATGAAAGCTTTAAAATTAATGTATTAAAATTCATTACATAGCATGTAGAGTTTGGTGTCTAAATAGATTCATTTACTGCCCATTGAGAAAATAGGCATATGGTAATGATATGCAACAATAGACTTCATTCACACACACACACACACACACACACACACACACACACACACACACACACAGAGCATTTTGGCTTACCCACCTTGCCTCCTCCAACCCCTATTGCTCCCATTATCCGTTTCCCTTCCCTAACTAGTCCTCTGTCTTCATTGGGATTACTGTGGCTATGATGAAGCCCACGACCAGAGCAGCTTGGGGACGAAAGGGCTTATTTAGCTTCCACATTACAGTTCATCATCAAAGGAAGTCAGGGCAGGAAATCAAACCTGTCAAGAGCCTTAAGGCAGGACCTGATGCAGAGGTCATGGAGGGACACTGCTTGCTTCTTTCTCCCCATGGCTTGCTGAGCCTGCTTTCTTATAGAACTCAGAATCGCTAGTCCAGGGATGGCACCACCACCAAGTGATTCTTTCCCATTAATCACTAATAAAATGCCCTACAGGCTTATCTGCAGCCTGATCTTATGGAGATCTTTCCTTAACATCTTCCTCCCAGATGACTTTAGATTGTGTCAAGTTGACATAAACCTGTGTAGCATATTCACCTTATACTTTATTTTATTTACCCAATAGGTTTCACTGGGATTCAGAACTTCATATGACTGCCCAGTGTTGTGCCATTTCTATCCCCCCTCATCCTTCTCCATGTCCTCTGATGTTCTCACTCTCACTTCCTCTCAGACTCATAGCCTCTTTTATAACTATTGTTTATGTATGTATGATATCTATATATCTACATATGTCTTCTACTGAGTCCAGTTGGTGTTTCCTGGGTGTGCATATGTTTAGGGCTGACTAATTAGGATTGGGAACTTATCCTGAAAATAACTGGTTTTCCTTCCTTCACAGACATCAGACAGTCTATAAGTTTTAGGGTTAGTCTATAACATCTAGGGTTGGGGCCTTGTGAACCTGTCCTCTGTCCCTGTTGGCATGTTAACTTTTGTGGCCTTTGCAGGTCTCACTGAGAGTTCATGGGTGCAGTACCCTCTCCTATTCACAAGATACTGTCTTGTAGCAGTCATCTGCTCCTCAGGTTCTTAAAATCTTTTCCCTGTCCACCTGTCATGTTCCTTAAGCCAAAGTTCTAAGAGCTGTGTTATAGATGTGCCATATGGGGCTGGCTACTCCATGGTCACATACTCCCTGCATTATCACCAGTTGTGGATCCAACAGTCTCAGTTCAACTTCAAAAAGAAGCTTCATTGATGAGGACTGCATGCTGCACTGATCCATGTGTATAAAGATAAACATGTATAAAACAAATGGACACTACATTAATTTAGAATATTGTAATAGAAGGCTCTCATTTGGGGTCTATCTCTATTCTTGGGGTTCTTGGCTAGATTTTCAGAACTAGACATTATGTTCCCAATGTCCTACCTTCATGTATCTTTCCTTACTCTTTTAAACCATATGTATTCCTGAAAACATAAATATGCCATTCTCAGTCTATATAACATTATTTGTAGGTATGTTTTGAGATATGACCATTTGGTATTGGACAAGCAATTGGTTGTTCCTCCCTTGGAAAGAGCATTTCTTCTAATCCTAGCATTTCTTAGTTGCCCGTAGTTCTTTGTGTAGGGTTGAGTCCTCATGAGCTTTCCCCTATCCAGTTTAGCATGCCTATTGCTATCTTTCTTTAGACTTGGAAACTCTATGATTTTTGTTAAGGATATTTTCTGTGTTTTTGACCTGGGTGTCTTCTTCCTCTATATCCATCATTTGTAGATTTGGCCTTTTCATAGCATCCCAGGTTTCCTCGGTGTTTTGTGTCTAAATTTTTAAAGATTTAACATTCTCTTTGACCAACATATCCATTTCTTCTATCTTGTCTTCATGCCTGACTTTACTTTGTTTAGTCTGTTGGTGAGGTTTTCCTCTAAGCTTTTCATTTGACTTTTGAACTTTTATTTTTGTGTTTTATTTCAGCATGTCTTGACTTTGGTAGTGCTATTACTTTGTTAAATTCTATTTCTGTATTTTGAATTATTCATATTATTTAATTAAAATTTTTGTGTTTACATAGTCTTCATTGAAGCCTTTATTTATATCCTCTTTAGGGTTCTTGAACAGATTCATAACTGCTATTTTGAAGCTTTTGTTTTGTGCTTCAGCTAAAGTCCTTTTTATCAAGGACTGTTACAATAGGGATTCTGGTTTTTGGAGATGGCGTATTATCTTAGTTGTCCATGTTTGTGTTTTTGAGATCTAGGCCCTTGGTGTTGCAATGTTTGTTCTTTGTGTTAATAGCTGGTCTCACCCGTGTTGTGTGTGTGTTGAGATCTGTAGTTAGATTACGGCAGTCTGGTAGATTGTGGATTAGAGAAGTGATGTTTGGCTTTCACTCTTGGGGCCACACTGGGTTTTGAGGGTTCAGACTCAAGGCAAGTCCCAGATCATTACAATGGGTGAGGTGACTTCTGTACTAGTAGATGAGAGAAAGGGACTGCCTGGAGGTGTCTTAAGTAGAGTTCAGGCTCTGGCTCCATGGAAATCAGCATTGGCAGAAATATGGGCTGGGACTTCTTGCCTACCTCCCTTCTTCCTGTTTGGATTTGGTCTGGCTGGAATTGTACAGGTCTTGTGTATATAGACTGTCATAATTGCTGTGAGCCATATGTATAGCTACCCTGCTATATAAAGGATAAGATGTGTGGGAGAAACATAAAGAGAAATAGTTGTTTTGCAGAAGATGATGGATGTTTTTGCTGATGGCTTATTTATTTATTTTTGCTGGGGATGGAGTCCAGAGCCTCAGTCATGCTTGGCAAGTACCCTGCACTGAACTTCATCTCCAGCCTTAACTGTATTTTCAGAGTTGTAATTTGCTCTTAGAAACCATGTATGAGATTGAAAGCCCCTGAGTAGGATTCTATTTTCATGACACAAATATTAGGCCTATTATATTCTAGTACACACATATTAAAAAGATATTAATTTTATGTCGAATGGAATTTTTTGTTTAATTTAACATTTTTAGTATTTTTTTGAGAATTTCATAGATGAGACTGTATTTTTATCATTTCCATTCCTTCTGTATCTCCTACTACATACTCAAAATTCCTTTCAAATTAATGACCTTTTTTCAATTATTATTATTTGTGTGCATGTTCACGCATGCACACACACACACGCACGCATGCATGTGCACACACACGCACGTGCACACACACACACGCACGCGCACACACGCACGCACTCACACAAAACATTGATTTGCTATGTTAGTAGAACAAGATATGATTCAGTGATTGCTCATCACACAAACATGAAAATCTGAGTGTGATCCGCAGTGTGCACATAAAATCCGTGCATGGCCATGTACAACTTGTAGTATGAACTCTGGCTCTTACCATCTTCCTGCCCCATCTCCAGTGATTTTTGCCTGAGCCCTAGGTGTAGGAGTTGTATGGTGGATATATCATTTGGGGCTGGGTACCTTACAGTTGGTCAGTTATTCTCTGATTTTGATCAGTCATGGATTTTTGTAAATGTTTCCTCTGCTGAGTACAAGAACAAGTACTTAGAATCCAGTAAGAGATTGCATTGATTTAGGGAAATGGCAGGTCTGGGGTCTATAACTCTCTAGCTGTGGTAGTTGTTTAGGCTTACAGTTCCATCCATGAATTCCATCCTATTGATCAGACCTTAAATTCAATTAGATAGCTGTTAGTCACCCACAAGAGTACACCACTCTTGTACTACCCAGGCTGTCTGTTGGCCGCTCACTATTGTGGCTCTCAAGCTTTACAGCTAGCAGCACCGTTGTTTGCTGTTTTAGTTTGACTGCTTGCATGGCATCTTCTGATATGAGATCTAATCCTCAGGGATAAGACTTTCAGGTCAATTTGGACTCAGTTCTTTTAAGCTCAGTGTTTGAACTGTGTGGTATGAGTTTCTTTTTGAGACGGGGTCTCCTGTATGCTAGGCTAGCCTCAAACTTACTATGTTCTGAGTCTGGCCCCGAACTCCTGATCTTGCCTTAGCTTTTAAAGAGGCACTTGCCACCATACCCAGTGGTCAATAATTAGCAGAGATTGTGAATATTATATTAATTATACAAGTCATGCTTGGAATTCTTTTTTTGTTTCCCTCAAGTGTATGTGGTGGGTGAGAGAGAAGCAGTGACCACCCACTCGATCCCCTGTCTTTAAATGTGGTTGTCAATAGAGTAAAATACACCCTCATCCTTTGTACTTCCTGTATTTGTCTATGTGAAAACTGGCTGGCATCAGTTGCCCACATGCACTCACACACTCACTCACTCACTTTTCTTGGCCCGACAGAATTATCTCAAGCTGTGGTGGATGCAGGAGCAATTCCTCTTTTGGTTCTGTGTATCCAGGAGCCAGAAATTGCTTTGAAAAGGATTGCTGCCTCGGCCCTCAGCGATATCTCAAAGCACTCCCCAGAGTTAGCGCAGACGGTGGTGGATGCCGGAGCCATTGCTCACTTAGCCCAGATGATCCTCAACCCTGATGCCAAACTGAAGGTAATGATGACAAGCCAGCGCCTTCACAGTCTAAGAAAATGAAAACATGTACAGGTTAGCATTACGTAGTAGAAAGAAAAACATGCAAATATATTAATTATGCAGTTGGTCTTCTAATATGTGAAAATAATGCTATAAGGTTTAGGCAATAACAATTAAGATACGACTGGGAAAACTGTGTTTTGTTTGCTGCTGCTATAAGGAAAACACCATGACCAAAGCAGCTTGGTGGGGAAGATGTGGGAGGGTCCATATCACTAAGGGAAGCCAAGGCTAGAACCTGGAGGCAGGAACTCCTGGCTTTCTTCTTCTTCTTCTTCTTCTTCTTCTTCTTCTTCTTCTTCTTCTTCTTCTTCTTCTTCTTCTTCTTCTTCTTCTTCTTCTTCTTCTTCTTCTTCTTCTTCTTCTTCTTTTCTTCTTCTTCTTCTTCCTCTTCTTCTCTTCTTCTTCTTCTTCTTCTTCTTCTTCTTCCTTCTTCTTCTTCTTCTTCTTCTTCTTCTTCTTCTTCTTCTTCTTCTTCTTCTTCTTCTTCTTCTTCTTCTTCTTCTTCTTCTTCTTCTCCTCCTCCTCCTCCTCCTCCTCCTCCTCCTTCTTCCTCTTCTTCTTCTAACAACATCAATTAGCAGCAAAGACTCTGCATCACAGATATCCATACACCAATCCAATCTGTTCAATTTTCATTTGATGTTCCCTCTTTCCAGGTGACTGTAGGGCTGTCAACCTGACAGCTAAAGTTAACTATGACATTCCATTTTTGTCAACTTTGACATATAATCACATCACTTAAAACTAACCTTTTCTCTTGTTTGTCCCCAAGATCTAACATCAATGTCATAATATAAAGTATACTACAGTTTCAAAAGTCCCATAGTATTCATCAACTCCAATACTTTAAAACCCCACTGTCTCTTAAAAAATCCAGACCTCTTAACTCCAGGGCTCTGTTGAAATATGGGAAAATACTTTTCTTTTTCCAAGACGAAAAAACCAGGGTACATTAGATGAAAGCAAAAGCAAGCTCAGCGGGTGCGTCAGTGTTTGACTTCTGGGGCCCACTCTGATCTTCTGGTCTCCAAGGTACCTCTCCAAATCTGCTATCTGTAACACACACAGCTTGTCTGGTAGGCTCAGGCGAGCTTCGCTGCACACCTGCCCCTGTCCTTTATAACTCCAATATGGTGGTGTTGTCCTTGTATTGAGGCTGTACTCTTCACCAGTGGCCTCTACTGGTCTCCCTGCAGGGAGACTGAAGACCTGCTACACAGCGCCCAGCCTCAGCTGCTCTCCATAATTCTCCCATGCCTTCAAAACCATCACTGCCTGGGGATATTATAAATCTTGTAAAACTATGTCTGAATTATGAGGTGGGCTGTTGGATTCCTTATAACTTTTTCATTTTCTTTCTGCTTGACAGCGCCAGGTACTCTCAGCTCTCAGTCAGATTGCGAAACACTCTGTGGACCTGGCAGAGATGGTCGTTGAAGCAGAAATTTTCCCTGTTGTACTAACCTGCCTGAAGGACAAAGATGAATATGTGAAGAAAAATGCTTGCACCTTAATTAGAGAGATTGCAAAACATACGCCTGAGGTAAAACAAAAACAAAAACAAACAAACAAACAAAACCCAACCAATCAAATGAAAAACCAACTGAGAAGTAAACTTCAAGATGCAAGTCTATTTTATTTTAGTGACTAGCACTCCTGGCCCTGAGTGCTGTACCCCGGTCCTAAGTGGGACCGACCAGAATGTAGCTCTACATTGCTAAATATTCTGTAGGGCACAAAATTCCTTTCAGTTGAGAACTATCGCATTGTAATAATTTAGTTGGAGTTTAAAATACTATTTCTAATCACTTATAGCTTTCCATTTCTAGCTGTAGTGGACCTCTGTCATCCTCAACATTTTATATCAGCTAGGAGCAATGAAGTGATATGTTCCACTTCTGGACTGGTTCAGACCACAAAGATCTCCTGTCCCAAGGTCAAGACTGTTGATTTTCTGTGAAGAATCCCCTGCGCCTGCCCCCACAAAGCAAGACTGTGTTCTATCCTTTTTCTGTGCATGCTTTGCTTAACCAGGTTTAATTTTAGTGCACACTAGTCTCTGTGTTATCTTTATTTGTATGGATTGTTTTGGTAATTGAAGTATACTTAACTTGCCAGCAAACAGGCAAGTGGGTTAGACTACTGCAGTGTCTGAGCTTCCCATGATTAATATAAGCTGAATAAGTAGCTCTAGGTGAAGGGTTTTAACATGACATATAACAGGGGCAAGGCTTTTTTCCATTGATAAGGAGAAAGTTGAACTACAGAATAAAGTTCTTCACAGTGAGTCCCCTCATGTCTCTTTAGAAAGGACAACAGTTTCTATAAGTCATATTTCAATTTTTATCGGTTGTGTTTTTTTCAATCCTAAAGAAAGTGGAGTCAAGCTGTATTTAAAGAGCATCTCAAGTTGTCTGGGCTCTTGTTCTGTTTCCCTCAGCTCTCCCAGCTGATTGTTAATGCCGGAGGTGTGGCTGCCGTGATTGACTGCATCGGATCCAGCAAAGGGAACATACGGCTCCCTGGCATCATGATGCTGGGCTATGTGGCTGCTCATTCTGAGAACCTGGCCATGGCGGTGATCATCTCCAAGGTGTGCTCACTCACACTTAGTTATGCAGCAGGCTAACCTAGGGTGGAACTGTAAGTTGAATGGGAGGGGCGGAAACCAAAATCGCCCCGTGATTCCAGTTGCTCTGCTGTTGAGTCAGTGCTTGCCACTGTTTCCTTAAGTGACCTTTAGAAAGCTGAGGTCACAGAAGTGTTTGACTTAGTATCTTGTTCCAATAATTATCACCACCTTAAAGTATCACCGTTATCTGGAACTTATCTGCTAAGTGTATGTGTATATTAAAGGGTTAATCTGCATATTTACAAATATGCCAAGCACATCGTGGTCAATGGCACACGCCTTTAATTCTTGTACTTGGGAGCTGGGAGCTCATGAGTCCGTAGTCAGCTGTGTTTTCATAGTAGACCCTGCCTCAAGAACCAAAGCCAAGGGGCTGGGGACTTAGCTCAGTGGTAGAGCGCTTACCTAGGAAGCGCAAGGCCCTGGGTTCGGTCCCCAGCTCCGAAAAAAAAACCAAAAAAAAAAAAAAAAAAAAAAAAAAAAAAAAGAACCAAAGCCAAACTGAACGAGATAGACAAGAACCTACTATAAATGGCTTGACCGTTAGTCATTTTGTCTGTTCTCAGTGGTCTCTATGCTCCTCCCCTTCCCGGCACCTGAATATGGAGACAGCTCTCGCAAACAGCTTCCTTCCTTGGCTACAGGCTGTAAGCCTGGACACACAGCAGACAGCAGGATTGGGCTCTTATTTCATTGCTCTGGGTGTTATTTATTTTTTTATTTTGGTTTATATCAATCTATAACTGTATAAACTCACTGTGTAGAGCAGTGCGAGACATAGTAGATGCTCATAAAACATGCAGAAATATCGATGTCTTGATGAGTGCTCCAGAGGCTGTGTGCCCACAACCCAGCGCAGGTGATCTGCTGTTGGCTAAACAGGAAGAGGTGAGCCTACTTCTACTAATCAGGATGAAGGGCGGCCTCGGAGTGTTATCTTCCATGTGTCCTACAACGATGCTCTCTGTTCTTTTATCCTGCTATTTTTTGTTCCTCTGTTATTGCAGACCATGACAGTGACTAGAGCACTGGTGTCCGTTTAGATGAGTAGCCGTAAGGCTATGACTAGGGCTTTTGCTCTTTAGCTATCTTGTGGGAAGAACAATGCAAGTGTAGGAATCCAGGCATCCAGGCATCCAGCTCAAGTAGCAGGGAGGCCTGACCCTCCATAGTGAAGGGAGCTGACAGTCCTGCCTGTGGTTTTTCCAGTTTCCTGGAGATCAAAGTGGTGGCAGGAGTTTGAGATAAAGCACAGAGCAATAGTACTCTCTCCTCCTCTTAGTGATAATGCCTTAACACTAAAACAAACAAACCAGTTAATTTTTGAGATTATAATATAATTTTCTCCACTGTACAGTAATTTTCCAATATGAAATTGTCAGCTCTGAAAAGATACACATACAAATAAAACTATACCAGCTGGGCAGATTGCATCCATGTATTTAGAAACACACACACATACATGTGCACACTCAACATTAATTTTTATCAATTATAGTAAAGCTAAGAACACTATTATGATAGATTAAAATCACAATAATATGAGCAACTGGAATATATCCTGCAATTTCTTTCTTTAAGTCATACATGTTTATTAGTTTTGGTCAACCTAAGTCCAGTTTTGCTCATCCTAACATGATTGAATGCTTATGTAGGAATGAAGCCTTTTTTACACTAGTAGCATATGCTTACATTTTTATCTTAAGCATTAATGCTAACTAAATAGTAAAAATATAACCAACTTAAACACCGTAAACACGTCACAGTTTGTGTCCCTAAGGAAAACAAATAAAATTCTTATTCCTGACTCTTGGTAAGCATATTGTTTCTAATTTGAGGCTGTAATAATTACCTTAAGTTTAATACCAAAAAAATCCTCTTAGTGTCAAAAGGCCATGATACCAGGTAAAGGTTAAAATGATTAGGCATACTTGCTCCCCTCCATCTTACTGGTTCTAATTCGATTTCCTGAAAAGATCTACCACAGTGTCTCATCTGTTCTTTTCCTGTGTCCATCCTATCTTCAGAGTGATGTAACGCTCTAAAGAGCCCACGCCCGTAGCTGTAACAACACTGAGGGAGAGGAGTGAGTGAGTGAGTGAGTGTGTGTGTGCATGTGTGTGTGTGCATGTGTGTGTGTGCATGTGTGTGTATGTGTGTGTGCATATGTGTGTGCATGTGTGTATGTGTGCATGTGTGTGTGTATGTGTGTGTGCATGTGTGTGTGCATGTGTGTGTGCATGTGTGTGTGTGTATGTGTGTGTGCATATGTGTGTGCATGTGTGTGTATGTGTATGTGTGTGTGCATGTGTGTGTGCGTATGTGTGTGTGCGTGTGTGTGTGTGTGTGATATTGAGGAAGATTGAACCCACAGTTGCACGTACCCTAGGCAAGAGCTCAATCTTCAGTCCCTGCTTATCTTTTTGAATAAGGGGATATGAAGGTTTTGTGATCTTAGGACAATTTTCATTGGTCACAGTAGCACTTGGTTTTACCTGGTGTGTGGCATCTGTTGTTCTTTTGAATGTCCCTCAATCTGAATGTCCCTCAATCTGGGCAGTAAATGTTAATAGAGATACCAAGGTACTCAAGTTAGCTTGTTACAGGTAATTAGTACAATTTGGTTCTAGTTAGTTTGTTATCCTAAATGGCAGGCCCTTTTAGGGGATGAAAGCCAAAGTGAGTGCTCTTGATGTCTGAGAGACAGGGAAGAGTCATTAATTCTACTCTATGTTTATATATAACATCTATTTTTTGGGTCCTTGGCAGGGTGTACCCCAGTTGTCAATCTGCCTGTCAGAGGAACCAGAAGATCATATTAAGGCTGCTGCTGCCTGGGCCCTGGGGCAGCTGGGAAGACACACTCCAGAGCATGCCAGGGCTGTAGCTGTCACAAACACTCTGCCAGTTCTCCTGTCTTTGTACATGTCAGCAGAGAGCTCCGAGGACCTGCAGCTGAAGGTGAGTGCAGTCTTCATGTGTGGGGGATTAGTTAGACATGGCTAGATTTTAAAAAATGTGACTTAACGTCTTTTTTTTTTTTTTTTAATTAACTTGAGTATTTCTTATATACATTCCGAGTGTTATTCCCTTTCCCGGTTTCCGGGCAAACATCCCCCTCCCCCCTCCCCTTCCTTATGGGTGTTCCCCTCCCCACCCTCCCCCCCATTGCCGCCCTCCCCCCGACAGTCTAGTTCACTGGGGTTTCAGTCTTAGCAGGACCCAGGGCTTCCCCTTCCACTGGTGCTCTTACTAGGATATTCATTGCTACCTATGAGGTCAGAGTCCAGGGTCAGTCCATGTATAGTCTTTAGGTAGTGGCTTAGTCCCTGGAAGCTCTGGTTGCTTGGCATTGTTGTACATATGGGGTCTCAAGCCCCTTCAAGCTCTTCCAGTTCTTTCTCTGATTCCTTCAACGGGGGTCCCGTTCTCAGTTCAGTGGTTTGCTGCTGGCATTCGCCTCTGTATTTGCTGTATTCTGGCTGTGTCTCTCAGGATCGATCTACATCCGGCTCCTGTCGGTCTGCACTTCTTTGCTTCATCCATCTTGTCTAATTGGGTGGCTGTATATGTATGGGCCACATGTGGGGCAGGCTCTGAATGGGTGTTCCTTCAGTCTCTGTTTTAATCTTTGCCTCTCTCTTCCCTGCCAAGGGTATTCTTGTTCCCCTTTTAAAGAAGGAGTGAAGCATTCACATTTTGATCATCCGTCTTGAGTTTCATTTGTTCTAGGCATCTAGGGTAATTCAAGCATTTGGGCTAATAGCCACTTATCAATGAGTGCATACCATGTATGTCTTTCTGTGATTAGGTTACCTCACTCAGGATGATATTTTCCAGTTCCAACCATTTGCCTACGAATTTCATAAAGTCGTTGTTTTTGATAGCTGAGTAATATTCTATTGTGTAGATGTACCACATTTTCTGTATCCATTCCTCTGTTGAAGGGCCTTAACGTCTTTTTAAACAAATATTTTGTTTATTTACATTTCAAATGTTGTTCCCCTTCCTGGTCTCCCCTCCACAAAGCCTCATGCTATCCTCCTCACCCCTCCAGGCTCCCCCTTCTCTGGGGCAGCAAGCCTCCACGAGATCAAGCACCTCTCTACCCACTGATGCCAGATAAGGCAGCCCTCTGCTACATATGTAGCAGGAGCCATGGACCAACTCTTTGGATGACGGTTTAGTCCCTGGGAACTTTGAGTGGTCTGATCAGTTGATATTGTTCTTCCTATGGGGTTGCAATCCTGTAACTTTAATTTCTCAAGTCCTATTTTTCATGATGGTTCTTAAATGCTTTAACCTTCCTTGTAACCCACCACCCACAAGAAGTAGCTTGAAAGAAAGGATACAGGGTAGGGGGAAGTGGGCCTGTTTAGAAAGGTTCTTTGGAGCAATCCTATCTGTGTTGTCTGGAAATCAGCAGTTCAGTTCACAGGTCAGCAGGCAGAGGCAGCTCAATCCACTCACAAACACCTCAGAGATACACCAGCACTCCAGTTTGGTAGAGTTGGGTTAGCCACAGAGGCGAACCTAGCAGAGACAGCCAGGCCTCAGCCTCAGCACGAGTCATCAGGAGGGACCAACAGGGACAGCAGGAGAAGTTCTCAGCTGTGCCTCTCTCAGAGAAGCAAAGATCAGTGAAGACTTGAGACCCACAAGCGTTACATAGATAGCTGTACCAACTACCAAGCCCTGTCTCCCTCACTCAATGGAGTCCTGTTTATACCCTCCAAACATGACAAGTCTTCCATGTGCCTCACCTCAGCAAGTGCATCCAGTCAGCCCTAGTTCAGGGAAGCAGCTACAAGCTGCAGCACACCACCAGAAATTGTTTGGTGCCTTTCTCTCTCCCCGACAAATGCAGCTCAACTATGCAGTGCAAGGTGGGCCAATATGTGCGTGCCATTAGCAAAGAACCTTTCACCATCACATGCCCCTTTCATGTGCTTGCTTTAGCAGAACATCTTCTCTCCTGTGTCTCCTTCAGCAAAACCTTTCTTCATGAGTCCGCCTTAGCCTTTCACACCTGTGTCCACTTTAACAAAGTTTTCCTTCACATATTTGCCCCAGCAAAACAACATTCGACCTACTTTCCAAAGAACTCTTTAATTTCCACTTCACAATCCCTTTCTGCTCTTTCAGTCCTTACCCTGATTCTTCCATTGGGGTCTCTGGGCTCAGTTCAGTGGTTGGTTGTGAGTGTCTGCATGTGTCTTAGTTATGCTCTGGCAGAACCTCTCAGGGACAGCTATACCAGGCTCCTGTCTGCAAACACTTTTTGGTATTAGCAATAGTGTTGGGGTTTGGTGTCTGTGGATAGGATGGATGAAAAGGTGGGGTGGTTTTCAGATGGCCTTTCCCTCAGTCTCTGCCCCATTTTTTGTCCCTACATTTTGTTTAGACAGGAACAGTTCTGGGTTAAACATGTTGAAATGGACAGGTGGACCCATCACTCCACTGGGGGCCATGTCTATCAGTTAATATCATCCCCACTGGGTCCTGGGAGTCTCTAGCATCCCTGGCATCTGGGACTTTCTAGTGGTCTCCCACCCCCCACGGATACATATTTCTATTCATTCTCTTGGCCCTCTGGCTTCTTTATGTCTCTTCCCATACCTGATCATGCCCCTCCATTTTCCCTCCCCCTCACCTTCCCCACCCAGTTCTCTCCATCTCTCTGACTCCTGTAATTATTTTGTTTCCCCTTCTAAGTAAAATTGAGGCACCCAAACTTTGACTTTCCTTCTTGTTAAGCTTCATCTGGTCTATGAGTTGTATTGTTGGTATTCTGAGCTTATGGGCTTATTCATTTATCAGTGATTACACACCATGTATATCGTTTAGGGTTTGGGTTACCTCATTCAGGATGATATTTTCTAGTTCCATCCATTTGTCTGTAAAATTTGTGAAGTCATCCTTTTTTAAAAATGATTTTTATTGGATATTTTTATTTACATTTCAATGTTATTTTCTTTCCCAGTTTCCCAGCCATAAGCCCTCTATCCCATCCCCCTCCCTTTCTTCTATAAGGGTGTTCCCCCTCGCCAAACATTCCTCCTTTCTGCCCCTCAATAATCCCCTGCACTGGGGGTCCAGCCTTGGCAGGACCAAGGTCTTCTTCTCCCGTTGGTGCCCAACAAAGCTATTCTCTGCTACATATGCAGCTGGAGCTCTGGGTCTGCTCCTTCAATCCTTTCTCTAATTCCTCCAACAGGGACCCCATTCTTAGTTCAATGGTTTGCTGCTAGCGTTCTCCTCTGTATTTGACATGCTCTGGCTGAGTATCTCGGGAGACAGTTAGACTCCTATCAGCATGCACGTCTTGACTTCATCAATATTATCTAGTTTTGGTGGCTGTATATATATGGACTGTATAACAGGCAAGGTGGGCTCTAAATGGCCATTTGTTCAGTCTCTGCTTCAAGTTTTGTCTCCATATCCCCTCCTATGAATGTTTTTGTTCCCCCTTTTAAGAAGGGCTGAAGTATCCACATTTTGGTTGTCCTTCTTCTTGAGTTTCTTGTGGTTGATAGATTGTATCTTGGGTAATTTGAGCTTTTGGGCTAATATCTACTTATCAGTGAGTGCACACCATGCATGTTTTCTTGTGATTGGGTTACCTCACTCAGGATATTTTCTAGTTCCTTCTATTTGCCTATGAATTTTGAAGTCATTGTTTTTGATAGCTGAGTAGTACTCCATTGTGTAGATGTACCACATTTTCTGTGTCTATTCCTCTGTTGAAGGACATCTGGGTTCTTTCCAGCTTCTGGTTATTATAAATAAGGATGATATGAACATAGTGGAGCATGTGTCCTTGTCGTATGTTGGAGCATCATGTGGGTATATGCCCAAGAGAGGTATAGCTGGGTCCTCAGGCTGTTCAATGTCCAATTTTCTGAGGAACCTCCAGACTGATTTCCAGAGTGGTTGTACCAGTTTGCAATCCCAACAACAATGGAGGAGTGTTCCTCTTTCTCCACATCCTCACCAGCATTTGCTGTCATCTGAGTTTTTGATCTTAGCCATTCTCACTGGTATGAGGTGGAATCTCAGGGTTGTTTTGTTTGCATTTCCCTGATGACTAAGGATGTTGAACACTTCTTGATGTACTTCTCATCCATTTGCTATTCCTCAGCTGAGAATTCTTTGTTTAGCCCTGTACCCCATTTTTAATAGGGTTACTTGGCTCTTTGGAGTCTAACTTCTTGAGTTCCTTTTTATATTTTGGATATTAGCACTCTATCAGATGTAGATTGGTAAAGATCTTTTCCCAATTTGTTGGTTGCTGTTTTGTCCTAATGACAGCGTCCTTTGCCTTACAGAAGCCTTGCAATTTTATGAGGTCCCATTTATCGATTCTTGATCTTAGAGCATAAGCCATTGTTGTTCTGTTCTGGAAATTTTCCTCAGTGCCCATGTGTTCAAGGCTCTGTCATGCTTTTTCTTCTATTAGTATATCTGGTTTTATGTGGAGGTCCTTGATCCACTTGGACTTAAGCTTTGTACAGGGTGATAAGCATGGATTGATCTGCATTCTTCTACATGTTGACCTCCAGTTGAACCAGCACCATTTGTTGAAAATGCTATCTTTCTTCCATTGGATGGTTTTAGCTCCTTTGTCAAAGATCAAGTTACCATAGGTCTGTGGGTTCATTTTTGACTCTTCAATTCTATTCTATTGATCTACCTTGCCCGTCTCTGTACCAATACCATACCTTTTTTTTTTTTTTTTTACACTATTGCTCTGTAATACTGCTTGAGGTCAGGGATGGTGATTCCCAGAGAAGTTCTTTTATTGTTGAGGATAGTTTTCGATATCCTGGATTTTTTGTTAATCCAAATGAATTTACAAATTGTTCTGTCTAACTCTCTGAAGAATTGAGTTGGAATTTTGATGGGGGATTGCATCGAATCTGTAAATTGCTTTTGGCAAAATGGCCATTTTTACTATATTAGTCCTGCCAATCCATGAGCATGGGAGGTCTTTCCATCTTCTGAGATCTTCAATTTTTTTCTCTAGAGACTTGAACTTCTTGTTCATACAGATCTTTCACTTGCTTTGTTGGAGTCACACTGAGGTATTTTATGTTATTCGTGATTATTGTGAAGGGTGTCATTTCCCTAATTTTTCTTAGCCTGTTTATCCTTTGAGTAGAGGAAGGCTACTGATTTGTTTGAGTTAATTTCATACCCAGCCAGTTTGCTGAAGTTGTTTATCAGGTGTAGGAGTTTTCTGGTAGAATTTTTGGGTGGCTCATGTATACTATCATGTCATCCACAAATAGTTATATCTTGACATTTTCCTTTTCAATTTGTGTCCCTTTGACCTTGTTTTGTTGTCTAATTGCTCTGGCTGGAAGTTTGAGTACTATATTGAATAAATAGGGAGAGATTGGGCAGCTTTGTCTTGTGCCTGATTTTAGTGAAATTGCTTCACATTTCTCTCTATTTAACTTGATGTTGGCTGTTGGTTTGCTGTATTTTGCTTCTATTATGTTTTGGTATGTGCCTTGAATTCCTGATCTTTCCAAGAACTTTAACATAAAGGAGTGTTGTATTTTGTCAAAGGCTTTTTCAGCATCTAGTGAGGTGATCCTGTGATTTTTTTTGAGTTTGTTGGTATAGTGGATTACATTGATGGATTTATATATACTAAACAATCCCTGCATCTCTGGGATAAAGCCTACTTGATCGTGGTGAATGATCATTTTGATGTGTTCTTGGATTTGGTTTGTGAGAATTTTATTGAGTACTTTTGCATCAATATTCATAAGTGAAACTGGTCTGAAGTTCTCTTTCTTTGTTGGGTCTTTGTGCGGCATAGGTATCAGCATAACTGTGGCTTCATAGAATGAATTAGTGTTCTTTCTTTTTCTATTTCGTGGAATAGTTTGAGAAGTATTGGTATTGGTTCTTTTTTGAAAGGTCTGATAGAATTCTGCACTAAAACCATCTGACCCTGGATTTATCTTCGTTGGGAGATTTTAATGATTACTTCTATTTCCATAGGGGATATTGGACTATTTAGTTTATCTGGTCCTGATTTAACTTTAGAACCTGGTATGTGTTTAGAAAATCATCCACTTTTATCTAAATTTTTCAGTCTAGGCTTTTGTAGTAGGATCTGATGATTTTTTTGAATTTCCTCAATTTTTGTTGTTATATCTCCCTTTTCATTTCTGATTTTGTTAATTTAGATTCAGTCTCTATGCCCTTATTTGTTTGACTAGATGTTTATCTATCTTGTTGATTTTCTTAAAGAACTAGCTCCTAGTTTTATTGATTCTTTGTATAGTTCTCTTTGTTTCTAATTGGTTGATTTCAACCCTGAATTTTATTATTTCAGACATCTACTCCTCTTGGGTGTATTTGCTTTTTTTTCTAGAGCTTTCAGATATGCTGTTAAGTTCTAGTGTACGATCTTTCCAATTTCTTTATGAAGATAGTCAGTGCTATGAAATTTCCTCCTAGCACTACTTTTATTGTGCTCCATAAGTTGGGTATTTGTGCCTTCATTTTCATTAAATTCTAAAAAGTCTTTAATTTCTTCCCTTAGCAAGATATCAGTGAGTAGAGAGTCATTAAGCTTTCATGTGTATGTCAGTTTTCTGTTGTTTTTGTTGTTACTGAAGACCAGCCTTAGTCTGTGGTGGTGATCTGATATGATGCATAGGATTATTTCAATCTTCTTGTATGTATTGAGACCTGTTTTGTGACTGATTATATGGCTGATATTGAATAAGGTGCCATGAAGTGCTGAGAAGAAGGTCTATTCTTTTGTTTTAGGATGAAATGTTCTGTAAATGTCAGTTATATCCACTTGGTTCATAACTTCTGTTAGTTTCATTGTGTCCTGTTTAGATTCTGTTTCTGTGATCTGTCCATTGGTCAGAGTTGGGTGTTGAAACCTGCCACTGTTCTTGTGTGAGTTTCAATTGTTCTTTGAGCTTTATTGAAGTTTCTTTTACAAATGTGGGTATCCTTGCTTTTTGGGCATAGATTTTCAGAATTAAGAGATCATTTTTGGATTTTTCCTTTGATGAGTATGAAGTGAGCTTCCTCATCTCTTTTGATAACCTCTGGTTGAAAGTCAATTTTACTGGACATTGGAATGGCTACTCCAGCTTGTTTCTTGGGAAACATTTGCTTGGAAAAATTTTACTTCGAGGTAGTGTCTGTTTTTGTCACTGAGTTGTGTTTCCTGTATGCAGCAAAATGTTTGGTCTTCTTTATGTACCCAGTCTGTTAGCCTATACCTTTTTATTGGGGAATTGATTCCATTGATGTTGAGAGATATTAAGGACAAATGATTGTTACTTTGTTATTTTTATGGTTAGAGGTGGAGTTATGTTTGTGTGGGTCTCTTCTTTCAGGTTTGTTGTGAGATTTTTTGCTCTTTCTCATGTGTAGTTTTCCTCCTTGTGTTGGAGTTTTCCTTCTATTATCCTCTGGATTAATGAAAAGATATTGTTTAAATTTGTTTTTTTCATGGAATATCTTGGTTTCTCCATCTCTTTAAATTGAGAGTTTTGCTGGGTATAGTAGTTTGGCTGGCATTTTTGTTCTCTTACTGTCTGCATGACATCTGTCTAACAGCTTCTAGCTTTTATACTTTCTGTTGAGAAGTCTGGTGTAATTCTGATAGGTCTGCCTTTATATGTTACTTGACCTTTTCCTCTTACAGCTTTTAACATTCTTTCTTTGTTCTGTGCACTTTGTGTTTTGATTATTATGTGATGGGAGGAGTTTCTTTTCTGGTCCAATCTATTTGGAGTTCTGTAGGCTTCTTGTATGTTTATGGGCATCTCTTTCTTTAGGTTAGGGAAGTTTTCTTTTATAATTTTGTTGAACATGGGAAATCTTTCCATCTTCTGATGCCTTCTACAATCTCTTTCATTAAAGACTTGAAGTTCTTTCATATTTGTCTTTCATTTTCTTGGTTAGGTTTACAACAAGATATGTTTTTAGGGCAATTTTGATTAGTGTTATTTTCTGAATTTTTCTCATCTTGTTTATTTTTTTTGTACAAAGGATGGCTTTTTTTGAGGTAATTTTTTTATCCAGCGACTTTGCTGAAAGTGTTCGTCAGCTGTAGTAGTTCTCTAGTAGAATTTTTGAGGTCAGTTATGTATATTCCCATATTATATGCAAATAGTGATTCTTTGGCTTCTTCCTTTTCAATATGTTTCTCCATAATCTTCTTTAGTTGTCTTATTGCTATGGCTAAAACTTCAAGCAATATATTCAGTAGATACAGAGAGATTGGACAGTCTTGTCTTGTTCCTGATTTTGGTGGAATTACTTTAAATTTCTCTCCATTTAATTTGATGTTGGCTATCGGGTTGTATATTGCCTTTATTCTGTTTTGGTATGTGGCCTGCACCCCTGACTTTTATCTTAAAGAGTGTTGGATTTTGTCAAAGGCTTTTTCAGCATCTAATGAGATGAGCATGTAGATTTTTTTCCTTCAGATTGTTTTTATGGTGGATTATATTGATGGATTTTTATTTATTGAACCATCCTCACATCCCTGGGATGTAGCCTCTTTGATCACGATGGATGTTTTTGATGTATTCTTGAATTCAGTTTGTGAGTTTTTATTGAGTAATTTTGCATCAATGTTCATAAGCAAAATTGGCCTGAAATTCCTTAGGTATCAGTATGTCTGTGGTCTCACAGAACGAATTAGGCAGAATTCCTTTTGTTTCTGTTTTATGGAATAGTTTGAGGAGTATTGGTGTTAGGTTTTTTTGAAAGTCTGGTAGAATTCTACACTAAAACCATCTAGCCCTGGGCTATTTTTGGTTGGGATACTTTTAATGACTGCTTCTGTTTTATAGGTGTTAAATGTTTACCTGATCTTGATTTAACTTTGGTAAGTGGTATCTATCTCAGAAATCATCATTTTATTTTCCAATTCTGTGGAGTACAGGTTTTTGATGTAAGACCTAATGATTCTTTGGATTTCCTCAGTGTCTGTTGTTATATACGCCTTTAAACGTAGTCCCTCTGCCTTTTATTTAGTTTGAGTAAGTGTTTTTCTATATTATTGCTTTTCTTAAGAACCAACTCTTTGTTTCATTGAGTCTTTGTATTGTTCCCATTGTTTCTAGTTGATTGATTTTAGCCTTGAGTTTGATTATTTACTCTTGTCTACTCTACTTGGGTATGTTTCAGAACTTTGATGTATGCTCTTAAGTTGCTGGTAAGAGAACTTTCTAATTTCTTTATGATGACACTTAGTACTATGAACTTTCCTCTTTCAGGCATTGCTTTCTTTGTGTCCCATACATTTGGGTATATTGTGCATTCATTGTCTTTAAGTTCTAGAAAATCTTTAATTTCTTTATTTCTTCCCAGACCCAGTGGTCATTGAGTAGAGAGCTGTTCAGTTTCCATGAGTTTGTAGGCTTTCTGGTGTTCTGTTGTTGAAGTCCAGCTTTAATCTATGATGGCCTGATATGACACTTGTTTCTGCAATTTTCTTGTAGCTGTTGAGGCTTCCTTTGTGGGTGAGCACATGGTCTGTTTTTAGAGAAGGCACTATGGGATTAGATAATTTTCTGTTGCTGTAATAAAACAGTATGACAAAGTAAAATTATGGAAGGAAGGGTATATTTTGGCTTATAGTTCCAGAGGGATGATGAGTTTATCATGGCAGGGAGGCATGAAAGGGAAAGAGAACTGGAAGTATGGTGAGCCTACAATACCCAAACCTGCCCCACTACCAGCCCTGTACTTCCTACAGTAAGGTCACATGTTCTAAGCCTCCCCAAACATCACTACTAACTGGGAAACATGTATCCAAATGCCTGATCCTATGAGGGATATATCTCATGCAAATGTATTATGACAGTTATATGGTAAGAAGTGTTTAAACATAAGCTTAAATTCATAAATGTGTAGAAGAAAGATTGGATTGAACTTCTTTAATCTTATTTAATATATGAAATATTATTGGGGCTAATTGTGTCAAATGAAAAAGGTTATGCACACCTGCTCAGTGTGAGTATCTAAAGAAAATTTTAAAATTCAAGAAAACGTTTACTCTACTATGCATAATGATAAAAGTTTTGAAAAATCTACTTACAAAATTTGCAATGTGAAGTGGTCCTTCATTTCAAGACTATTTGTCAACATCCAGTAACAAACTAGAAGGCCCCAGAGAAAGAACACATAAGCAGAAGAGCTCCATAGGATGCACAGATGCAATGCATCGTGAGGTATGCAGTTTTCAGGAATCAGCTAAGCACAGCTGGGCAACATTTTACAACAGAAGAGAAACAAAGTCACCAGCTTCAGAACTAGCTACAGCATGTCACAATCACAACAGGCCCTTTCTGTCACATTGTTGTTAAGGGCACTTAACACTGTATGGTGTTGCTCTGAAAGCAGGGACAGTGCTGAAGGCAACATGGGTCCATGCAAAGCATCCTGGGTTCGGTCAGTGCATGTCCTCCTGCTGGTGGGCGATGTACTCCCTGCTGTTGAGAGTTCAGTAAATCTCTTCAGCTTTGGCTTGAGGAGGACATTCTACCTGCGGCACAGTAGCGTCTCTGTAAATGCACACTGACATATGCACAAAGTAGATGCTTCTGAGTGCACATCTATATGAAAATGATACTGTATAATAAGTATTTTCTTACATTTATTGGTTAAAAGAAATAAAATATTTTAATTGTGTTTTCCTATCTACAAACTTTATACAATATAGTGTGTTGTCTATATAATTATGCAATGTATGATAATTTATAGCCTCTAACTTTACACTTTATAATTTTAATTTTCTCGCAGATATTTTAAGAACTTAATAATCACTTAATGTTTTAAGGTTTAGCAGGAAGCTATTCTATGATAAAAGCCAGTCCAAATAGTTTTTTTAATACAACTATTTTTAAAAACGTAACAAATGCAGGTTAGAACAGTGTCCTATTTAGGTAACTCTTATAAAGACCACATGTAATTGGGGCAAGGCATGAGCATGGCGCATCCAAGCATACATAGGGCTGGAGGAGCTGAGAGTTCCACCTCTTGTACTGAAGAGAGCTAACACAAACTGGCTTCCAGCCAGCTAGGTTGAAAGTATTAAAGCCCATGTTCACCGTGACACACCTACTCCAACAAGGTTGTACCTCCTAATAGTGCCATTCCCTAGGACGAGCATATACAAACCAAATCTAGGAATAAAGGCTATGAAATTTTAATATCTTATATGAATTTTTCTTTGTATTTCAATAGAGTAAAAAAGCCATAAAGAACATCCTTCAAAAATGTACCTACCTACCAGCCCTCGAGCCATTCTTGTACGATGCACCTCCCAATATCCTGAAACATGTTGTTGGGCAGTTCAGTAAGGTAAGAAAAGTAAATTCACCTGTCCACTTGTTGCTTTCCCATTTACTTCTGAAAGAGGGACTGTGGGCTTTACTGTTTAATTCTCCACTCCAGCCTACACGCATTAGCACAGACACATAGGTTAAAACCCATAAATAGCACTAACTCTTCCTGCTTTTTAAAATTATTCTTAGGAAGTACCTAGTATGCCAACACATAAAGCATTGTAATTGATCCGGCCAGATGGTTCACTAGGTAAAAGCAATTGCTGTACAAGCTTGATAGCCTGAATTACATCCTTGGTACCCATGGTGGAAGGTGAGAACCTGAAAAATTGTTCTGTGACCTCCACATGTGTGCTGTGACCTGCATGTCCTCATTTATGCACAGTAATAATAATAGTGATAATATAACAATGATATAAAATTTTAAAGAGGTGATTCCCCTCCCCACCCCCACCACTGCAACTTTGCATCGATAACTATCTATTCATCCCCCCCACCCCCGTGTCCTTTAATCTCAGACATCTAGAACCACAGGAAAGATCTTTATTAAATAAAGAAAGGAGAAAAAAATCTAATCCCTGAAATATTTTTCAGAAACCATGTACTTTATTACAGATTCTGACAGTCATTTAGTCATATTCATTTGTTTTAAAATCTTTCAGTTTGTTTTTTTTATGTATGTGAGCATTTGCTCACATGTGTCTAAGCACCATGTAAAGGCCAGAAGAGGGCACAGCTTACTTGGAACTGGAATTATGGATGATTGTGAGCCACCATGTGGATCTGGGAATTGAACCCTTGTCCTCTGCAAGAATCAGTGCTCTTAACTGCTGGGCCATCTCTCTAGTCTTGCATATTCACAGCTTTACTTAAAAATTAAGAAATGTGATTTTTTAAAGATAATTTCTCCGATTTCTCTGAGATGACACTACCTGTGGACAAGGTTCTGTGTAACCAACACATGTGTGCTCTGTCTTCCTCAGTCCAAGAAAACAGTGGATTGCTCTTCCCCTCTCAGTGATTTGACAGTGACCACATGGTGTAGGTATATGTAGAACATTACATTTTACATGGAGAAAGCTGGTCCGTTTTTTTACTTTCATGTGTTTTAGATGCTAAATAAGCAGTGGCTGGCTAATTTAGTCACCCAAGAAGGAGCAGTAAGGGACAAGTGGGTCATCCACAGATGTCAGCTCTGGAACAGTCCGTCTACAGTCTAATCTTTAGGTCAATGAGAAAGACATGGTGCTCTTACTGAACTTACTAAACATAGAACTCATTCAACATAGTGTTCATTCAAGTGAACACTGACCTCCGATGTTGAAGGTTCATGCTAAACAAAAGTCACACACACACACACACACACACACACGGGGTGGGGGAGAGACAGAGACAGAGACAGAGAGAGACAGAGAGAGAGACAGAGAGAGAGAGACAGAGAGAGAGACAGAGAGAGAGACAGAGACAGAGACAGAGACAGAGACAGAGACAGAGAATGTTGGATGGGTTAGGGAGATGGGGAGGATCTGGCAGGAATGTGGAAGAGGAAACATGATCAAATATATGAGAAAATTAAATAGAAAAGTGAAAAATCAATAGAATATGTATGGGTTAGATCACCAAAGTCAAGTGAGTTGAAGGTGCTATCTCGTAATATAACATCTCTTACATATGTGTCTTTGACAATGTTTGCTGCGAGCAGATGGGATAGCTCCAAAGGTTCTCCCTGTTCCCCCTCCCTCCTTCCCTCCCGCCCCCTGTCTAGGGATCAAACCTAGGGACTTGCTCTGCCATGGAACTCTATCCCCTAGATCTTGGATTTGTTTTTTGTTTGTTTTTCTTTTTCTTTTTAAAATTGGGAGTCACTGAGTATCCTCAGCTAGCCTCAAATTCCAAGTCATCCTGGCCTGTGCTCCTCTGACCTGTGTGCTGAGACCACATGTGTCTGCTACTTTACCCAGCCAGGGTCTCCTTAAAGTTAGGGCTGCAAACAAATGAGAGGTAGCCCCCAGGCCAATGGGGACAGTTCTGAGTGGTGAGAAGGCATTCGAGAGAGGAGCAGAGGGCAGAGACAAGCAGTGTCACACCATTTGGGATCTTCATTACTGAAACACAGCTTTAGCTGAAGATTGGCCTGGCAAGGAGTAAGATATTTAGGTATTTAGGAGACCTTGTTAGGATCTTGCCTTTTAAGGAGCTTGCCTTTTATTTTTTAGAGGGTGGAGAGACCTCAGAGGGGTAGGTATATCTAGGCTTCACTCAGGAGTAGATAACATTGGCTCATTCCATTTCTGAATAGTGCCTTATTCCATTTCTGCACCATGAAATGTTAATATACTTTTCAAAAGAGTGCATTTTACTTCCAATCACCAGCAGATTTGGCTGACTATGTTATAGACACCCTGAGAATACATTCTCCACTAAGTTATTTTCAGTAGTAAAACTCTAACTTGGGAAGAAGTAATGATGTTTTGTGCACTTTCTCTTCAAGGTGCTGCCGCACGACAGCAAAGCCCGACGGCTTTTTGTGACAAGTGGTGGACTTAAAAAGGTCCAGGAGATAAAAGCAGAGCCAGGCTCTCTCCTGCAGGAATACATCAACAGCATCAACAATTGCTACCCAGAAGAAATAGTAAGGTGAGGAGGATGGACTGGAGAGTTCAATATTACTGTGGTTGCAATTTTTAAATACAGCCTATTTTCATTAGTGAACTGCTGTGAACAGACACCATTAACCATGGTACTTTTTATAGTGGACAATATTTAATTGAGGCTGGTTTACAATTAAAGAGGTTTAGTTCATTATCATCGTGGCAGGAAGCATGGTGGTGTCCAGGCAGACATGTTGCTGGAGAAGGAGCTCACAGTTCTACATTTTGATCTGTAGACAGCCAGGAAGAGTGTCTCTTCCACACTGGGTAGAGGTTGAGCATAGGACCTCAAAGCCCACCTCCCATAGTGACTCACTTCCTCCAACAAGGCCACACCTCTTGATGATGTCACTTCCCATGGGCCAAGCACATTCAAACCACCACATAGCCTTTTCGTATTGAGTGTGTAAATATGTAGATTTTAAAATTCTACATGAGGCCAATGTATAGATTATTTCTGAAATCTTTTACCTCATGAAAATTAAGCACTTTTGCAATTCAGGAACTGAAACCAGGGTCCTATCCTTGCCAGGCAAGAGCACCACCACTGAACCCTACTTGCAGCTCAGATTAGTATTTTTAAAAGTGAAGTTGATTTGTAGAACATTAAGACTAATCCTCAGATCATATAAACAAAAAAAGAGAATGCCCCTTTAAATAAAATAAAGTTATGAAGAAAAAATGGAATAAAACAAATGTCTTGACAAATACTATAAAGCATGAAAAATGCAACATGCTTATATTTTCTAGATCATTATTAGAAAATGCAAATTCTAGATTTAAAAACTTACATGTTATATATAAACTATAGCTGTTATGTATTTGCTTTACTATTTAATAATTAACATTTTTCTGGGATTGTTTGTCATTGATTTTTTATTTTTTTCCAGATAGAGTTTGTCTTTGTGTAACATTGGCTGTCCTTGAAATAGCTCTGTAGGCCAGGCTGGCTTTGAACTCACAGAGGTCCACCTGTCTCTGCCTCCTGAGTGCTGGGACTAAAGGTGTGCACAACCACTGCCCAGCTATTTTCTTTTTAATATGTAATAACATTTATTTTATTTTTGTGAACTTAATGATTTTATTAATTGGAATACATTTTTTCTTTCCATAATTATTTTTATTCACATTACATCCCAATCACAGCCTCCTCCCTCCTCTCCTCCAAGTCCCCCCCCTTATAAACCCCTCCCAAAATTATCCTCCTCTTCTCTTATATATAAGTACACTGTAGCTGTTTTCAGACACACCAGAAGAGGGCATCAGATCTCATTACAGATGGCTGTGAGCCACCATGTGGTTGCTGGGATTTGAACTCAGAACCTCTGGAAGAGCAGTCAGTGCTCTTAACCACTAAGCCATCTCTCCAGCCCTATCCTCCTCTTCTCTTGAGAGAAGGGGAAGCCTCCTTGGGTGTCACCCGCCCTGGAACACTCAGTCGTAGAAGGACTAAGCACTTCTCTCACTGAGGCCCAATGAAGCAATCTAGGTAGAGGAAGGTCTTTCAATGGCAGGGAACAGAGTTGAAGACAGCCCCACACCCTGTTTCAATTGTTAGAGGCACGTCTGTTACAAATGGGGGTTGGGACTTGGTCCAGCACCTGCATGCTCTTAGGTTGGTGGTTCAGTTTCTGTGAACCCTATTGGCCTAGGTTAGTTGACTCAGGTCTTCTTGTGGTACCCTTGACCCCTCTGTGTCACTCAATCCTATCCCCCACTTTCCTGAGCTCTGCTTGGTGTTTGGTTGTGGGTCTTTGTATCTGCCTCCATTCACTGCTGGATGAAACATTTCAGGAGACAGTTATGCTAGTGTTTTATTTGCAGGCACAGAAGATTATCATCAATAGTGTTGGGGGTTGGCTAGTCAGGGTTGGCTGTTCCCTCTGTCTTTGTTCCATCCTTATCCCTGCACATCTTTTAGACTGGAAAAATTTAGGGTGGGTTGGGTCGGTATCCCCCTCTTTCCACTGGAAGTCCTGTCTGACTACAGGTGGTAGCCTCTTGAGTCTACATCCTTCACTGGTAGAAATTTCAGCCGGGGTCATCCTCGTAGACTCTTCATCCTGTCTCCAGATAGTCTCAAGATGGCCCTTACTGATTTCCATTCTTACTCCCAGCCCTCTCTTGCCCACTTCCCCCAACAACTGCTTGCCATCTCCATACTCTTGCTCATACTCTCTCACACCCTGTTCCCTCTCTCCAGCCACCTCTGATGACCATTTTGTTTCCTTTCTGAGTGAGACTCACTCATCTTTCCTTTGGCTCTCCTTATTACTTAGTTTCTTTGGATCTGTGGAGTGTAGCATGGTTGTCCTGCACTTTTGGCTGATGTCCAATTATAAGTGAGTATATACTACATAGGTGCCTTTCTGGCTCTGTGTACCTTACTCAGGATTGATATTCTCAAGTTCTATCCATCTGTCTGCAAATTTCACCATCTCTTTGCTTTTAATGGCTGAATAGAGCTGTGTAGATGTACCACATTTTTTAAAATCCATTCTTCAGTTGAGGGACATCTAGGCTGTTCTCAGTTTCCAGCTATTAAGAATAAAGCTGCTATGAACATAGTTGAGCAGGAGTGGTGTAGTGAGGCATCTTCTGGCTCTATGCCCAGGAGTGGTATAGCTGGGTCTTGAGGTAGAGCTGTTATTCCCAGTTTTTTGAGAAACTGCCAAAGCGCTTTCCAAAGTGATTATACAAGTTTTCACTCCCGTAGACTTTTGAATGAAAACCTACTGATTCTTTGAATTTCCTCATTGTCTATTTTTATGTCTTTCTTTTCATTTCTGATTTTGTTAATTTGCATACAGTCTCTCTGTCTTTTAGTTATTTTGGCTAGGGTTTGTCAATGTTGTTGATTTTCTCAAAGAACCAACTTGGTTTCTTTGACTCTTTGTATTGTTCTCTTTGTTTCTAATCTATTGGTTTCAGCCCTGTATTTGACTATTTCCTGCCTTCTACTCCTCTTGGATGTGTTTCTTTTTTTTTTTTTTGTTTTGTTTTTTTTCCGGGGCTGGTGACCGAACCCAGGACCTTGCGCTTCCTAGGCAAGCGCTCTACCACTGAGCCAAATCCCCAACCCCTTGGATGTGTTTCTTTTCTAGAGCTTTCAGGTGTACTTATATATTGTTAGTGTGAGAACTCTGTAATTGTTTTGTGAAGGCACTCAGTGCTATGAACTTTCCTCTTAGTACTGCTTTCATTGTGTCCCATAAATTTGCGCCTTCATTTTCACTGAATTCTAGAAAGTATTTTTTCTTGTTTCTTCCCTGACCCAGTGATCATTTACTCAAGAGTTGTTCAGTTTCCATGAGTTTGTAGGCTTTCTGTTGTTCCTGTTGTTGTTGAAGTCTAGCTTTGATTCATGGTGGTTTGATAAAATACAAGGTGTTACTTCAATTTTCTAGTATCTGTTGAAGCTTTCTTTGTGACTGACAATATGGTCAAATTTGGAGAAGGTTTTATGGTGTGCTGAGAATAAGGTATATTCTTTTGTGTTTGGGTGAAAGGCTCTGTAGATATCTGTTAGGTCCATTTGGTTCATGACCTCAGTTAATTTCATAATTTCTGCTTTCTTCCATCTTGATGACCTGTCCTTTGGTGAGAGTGGGGTACTGTGGTCTCCCACTAGTAATGTGTGGGGTTGGATATGTGATGTAAGCTTTAGAACCATTTCTTTTATGAATGTATTTGGGACATAAATGTTTAGAATTGAGATGCCATCTTGGTGGATTTTTCCTGCTACTGGACTTAGAGTAAATCTGGAGAGATCTTAATGGAGGACAGGAAGAATAGTGAAAATTACCTTTGATAGTCTCAGCCTGTTTCTACACACTGGAGATTCATGGTAAGAAAGTATTTCTGAGTATTTATTGGTAACTACGACAAGGAATGGAGGTAAGTTGTAAGGGAAGGTTGAGAAGATCTGGGGGGAAAGCCCTAAGCTCAGTTTCGTTTTGTATGTATTAGTAAGCATAAACATCCCCTTTGGTTTTTTCAAAACAGCTTCAGTTTTTTTTTAAACTTCTCCCTCTTTTGTCCCCTTTACTGGCCTCCCTATTTCCTTCCAAGTTAAATCCCCCTGCCCTCATTTTTCCTTTTATGAGGCTTCCTACACCCCTTTCCCAAACTCTTTCTCCCTGCAATAGGAACTTTTCTATTTTCCTGGTTTCTGTGGTTACTTGAAGGTATATTCTTGCATATAAAGGTCTGGAGCTATATATTCCAAAAGACCATTTGATAGGTTATCATAACAATGATTGATAACAAGAGGGGGAAAAGAATTCTCTGAGATTTATTTTGGTTCTTTGTTAAGAAATATGGCTAAAATCTCTTGTTACATGTCCAAGAAACATGTGTTTCCATTCCACTTTGGAGATATTTAGTCCCTTAAGCTACAGTCTCTGCAGGTATAAAATTATTACCTATCTCATATCATTAGACTTAAGTGAGAATAATGCTTGGTCAACAGGCTTGTTTTATTTCTTGTCCGTTTTCAGGCACCTCTATCATCTCTTCTCCCTTTTGAGTTTATTATTAGGTAAATTATATTTAATTTTGTAACAGTATTGGAGATACCATGTAGCCCCTCTTGGTTACTCATTTTCACTGTTAATAAGTACAACAAGCAAATTTTATGTTTCATATCTATAAATGTGGGGGTTGGGGATTTAGCTCAGTGGTTAGAGCGCTTGCCTAGGAAGTGCAAGGCCTTGGGTTCGGTCCCCAGCTCCGAAAAAAAAAAAAAGAACCAAAAAAAAAACAAACATATCTATAAATGTGTGAAGATCCTGAAATAAGATTATTCCAATGAGATTTAAATTATTTTTAGTTGCTGATATAGAATTCTATACTTCTTTATAATGAGAAGATAGTTTTTCTTCATTAAGTTATTTATTATTCATTTACATCCCAATCACAGCCCCCTCCTCTCCTCCCAGTCTCACTCTCACAAATCCCTCTCTCCATTATCCCCTCCTTTTCTCCCCAGAGAAGAAGTCTCCCATGGGTACCAATTTGCCCTGGCCCATCAGGTCACAGCAGAAATAAGAGAATCCTCTCTCATCAAGGCCTGACAAGGCAACCCAGCTATGGGAAAGGGGTTCAAAAGCAGGCAACAGAGTCACAGACAACCCTGAACTCCAAGTGTTAGGGAATCCACATGAAGACCAAGCTGCACATTTCCTACAAATATGTAAGGGACCTAGGTTCAGCCCCTCCATGCACTTTGGTTGGTGCTTCAGTTTCTGTGAGCCATATGGGCCCCGGTTAGTTGACTCTCTAGGTCTTTTTGTGGTGCTCCTTATCATCAGATACAATAGGAAAAGTGAGACTTTCTGATGGTTAGTAGACAACTTGATATATTTATGAGCCAGTACTTTGTGATTAATATGTGGTCTGTGTAAACTTATAAGGAACTGAGAATGATATGTATGACTTTGCTGATGAAAGCCAGAGCATATTTTCTTATTTGGGAATGCTGGCATCTTTAAAGTCTTGGAAGAGGAAGTGTAGCATTGTAGGGTAGCATGTAAATAAGCCTGGTGAAACAAAGTCAAGTAGGTTATGTAGCTTGTAAATGAGCCTGGTGACACCTACAGAAGTATTTGTAGGGTAGTTAATTTAGTGAAGACTTTTTATTTTAAGTTACTGTCTAATAGAAATATAATGTTAACCACATGTATAATTTCAAGTTTTTTGGTAGCATTTTTAATAAAACAAAACAGTATAAAGAAAATTTAATGTTTTTTGTTAACTCAAGTATCCAAACATTATAATTTCAATTCATTAGTAATATAAAATTGTTAATCAGTTCATATTTTTATAATATTTTATCATTTATATTGCATTTTTAACTCAGAGAGCAGATTCCATTGGAAAATTTGACCTGGATTTAGATTATGAAATTTACAGTTAAAAAAGTGACTCATAGGTTATTCTAACCCCACAAGACATTCTGAGAGTAAGAGAGTTTGGAACACTCGGTTGTAAATGGGATGTCCTCCTCAAACCCCTCAGGGCTCAGAGATGTGTAAGGAAGAGGATGAGGAACACGCTTATAAGAGCCAACAATGATGGTTAACTCTAAAGACCGTGTCTTGCAGACACAACATGAATGACCCATGTATGAACTCAACAAAGACCACGGCAGCATGCACAGAGCCTGCCCAGGGTCAAGGCAGTCCTGTGCGTGGAAGTGCATGGGCTCCTACCATAACCAAGAGGCCATCTTCAATTTACGCTCACTTTCAAAGGGAAAAAAATCAGTGTTTTCAGTGGAATCTCATTGGGTGTATTTACCCCATGGCCCACAGTAGATGGGCAAGACAAAGTGAACTTAATGGTGCTCCTGTAGATGTTTTGTCTCTAAATGCTCCTTTGGGCATTTTTTTTTTGTCTTATTTGTCTTTTACTTGTGTATTTTGGTTTCTGATTTTGTTTCCATGGATTTTATCTCTCTCTGTCTGTGTTTCTTGTTATTCTTCTTTTTAAAAGTTCTCTTTAATCTGTCTGGTTGTCTTCTTAACAGAGAGAGAGAGGAAGGATGTGGAGTTGGATGGGTGAGGAAGCAGGAAGCATCTCGAGGGAGGTGGAGGGGAAACTGATCAGAACATATTATATGAGAATTATTTTTCCAGTTAAAATAAGAAAACTGTCATCATAAACACATGTAAATGTTTTTGATAATTGTATTATCAATTTCAAAAGGCAAATACAAAGTAATTTAGTTCTGATATAAAACAGTTGCATGGGGTGTTCTTTAGTTTCCTGTGCCTAATGGTTACTATATTACATGATTTGAAAAAAATCATAGGAAACCTATATCTTGCATTTATATAAAAAGTATCTGTCTCACAATGGAAACATTTATAAGGGATGTAGGAGAGTAAATCAGGTTTTAAAATTTGTACTAACTCACACTAAGAGAGAAATAATTGTGAACCCTTAAGTGCAAGACTACTTGGAAGAAATCTACCACTGAAAGACATTTTTAGGAGGCTTTGGTGGTTTGTATGTACTCCACCCAGGGAGTGTCACTATTAGAAGGTGTGACCCTGTTGGAGTAGGTGTGGCACTGTGGGTGTGAGCTTTAAGACCCTCATCCTAGCTGCCTGGAAGCCATTATTCTGCTAGCAGCCTTCAGATGAAGATGTAGAACTCCCCCTGCACCATGACTGCCTGGATGCTGCTATGTTCCCACTTTGATGATAATGGACTGAACCTTTGAACCTGTAAGCCAGCCCCAATTAAATGTTGCCCTTTACAAGACTTATCTTGGTCATGGGGTCTGTTCACAGCAGTAAAACCCTAACTGAGACAAAGGCCTTATGGGAAAAACCTTTAAGAGAGCTTTAGATATGTTGTACGCTCTGTTAAACCTTGGCAATGTATACAGATGTTATTGGAAACAAATACAGCTGGTGATTTTTCACATTTAATTTAACAAATTATGGAGGTGATTAGTGTAATATAATTCATAAGTTTTTAAGTAGGCATAGGTATAGTTATCTAAAAGAGGACAGATTAAGACTCTAACATTAGATTTTATCTAGAAACAAACTTTCTAAATTGTTGCAGTAAAAATAAAAAATAGGTGGAACTGGTTCCCACATGTTCTCACTCCATGAGGATCCACTGGAGCCATGTGCTCTGGCTATTTCTCTGCCAGCCACTTTCACACACTGTCCCCTTGCTGGGTTGTTACCATTCCTGACACACACATCAGGCTGTTTTCTCCGGCTGTTCTAGCATGGCACCATGTCATGTAGCCCCAAGCATTCTATAGCCTAGCATGGCTTCCAGAATTGAGACAGGTTGTCTCTCTGCCTGCCAGGAACTTTGCTCACATCCCCTGTAGCCCAGTAAGATCAAAGCTATAGAAACTTGTAGTTTAACAATTAGATTTATGGGGTTGGTGATTTGGCTCAGTGGTAGAGCGCTTGCCTAGGAAGCACAAGGTCCTGGGTTTGATCCCCAGCCCTGAAAAAAAGAAAAAAAAAAAGAAAGAAAACAATTAGATTTATATGTTAAATTCTCAATCTATAATACATTCACAGAATAAATTCATTGCTAAACAATTAAGATAGAAACTGCCCACCAAGACAAGATAAAATTGACCTAGTCTACCTGGATCAGAATCATCCTCCCTCTCTGTATCCTCCCTCCTCCTCCTCCCCTCCCCCCTCCTCCCCCTCCTCCTCCCCCTCCCCCTCCTCCTCCTCCTCCTCCCCCATTCTTCTTCTCACTTCTCCTCCTCTCCTCTTCCTAGACTTTTCCCCGCCTTCCCTTCCTTCTCATCCAATGATGGGCTTCACCTTATCCTGGACCTGCCTTGCTGCATAATTACATCATCCTAGACTAAATTGTAATTATTTTTGAGTGAATGTTAAAATTTTTAAATTATATTTTTTCAGATTTAAAAAAACCTGTGTCTTATATACTAGAATACCTACTAAATATTACTTGATATAGTTTTATGCTTATTTCCATGGTATATCAAGTGATCCTACAACGTATTTTTAATATTTTATGTTTATATTTTATGCTAACTTTTATAAAATGTTTAATTTAGAAATATACATTCATATTATATATAAGAACCAATGAAGGTTATTAATATTCTGTTATAATTTTTATTAAAATTATTATTAAAAATCTCTTAGTTATTCTTTTGAAGTAATATTATGGAGCTGGATTACTGGCTCAGCAGTTCAGAGTACTCACTGCTCTTCAAGAGAATCCAGGTTCAATTCTTGACACTCATGTGGTGGCTCACAACCATTTGTAACTCCAATGCCAGGACTTCAGGACTCTGTGGGCACAACACATGACAGTTGTGTACAAACATGTAGGTAAACATATACATAAAATTATAAAAAAAAGTAACATTACTTGATAAAAACAGTATCTGAAATGAAATTTCACCCATGGATTGAAGGTTTTGCTTACAAAACATTCTAGTTGTCCTTACACCTATTTCTTTTTTTAAAAATTATTTACTTTTATTTTGTGTGCATTGGTGTTTTGCCTGCATGTTTGTCTTTGTGAGGGTGTTGGATCCTTGAGTTACAGACAGTTGTGAGCCACCATGTGGTTGCTGGGAATTGAACTCAGGACCTCTGGAAGATTAGTCAGTGCCCTTAATCACTGAACCATCTTTCTAGTCCTGTTATACATATTCTTAAGTGTTTTCCTTTTTAAGTACAGCATTTTGAGTTGGTATTCTTCGTAGTCTCTAACCATATGCATATAACATTACTAGAAGAATGTAGTTATTAAGAGCATACATGAAGTTTCACTTATGTTAGTATTTCTTGTGTAGAATCTCTTGAGTCCACCTTTGACATTTTTCCTATCTAATTAGCAAATTTCTTTTTCAGGTATTATTCGCCTGGATACTCTGAGACACTTCTGCAGAGGGTGGACAGCTACCAGCCACTGTGAACAAAGCATATTTTTATTCTTCTCAGTTTCCCAGGAGAGTGTGAATAATGATTGTTAAAGTTCTCTGAAAGTACATTCTAGTGTTATTCAATGTGAAATACCTTTAGATAAAGTTTTCTAAATGTATGTAATAGTTTAAGGTTAGTAGCCTAGTCATAGTCATTTGCATACATAGGAATTTCTCTAAAGATAGACTTAGAAAGACATTAAAAGGTTTAAAACACTTGCTATTGTCCTGCTGAAAACCACATACAGGTAGCACAAACACAGCCTCCAATTAGATTAGAGATACTGTTCGGCAACACTTTGGCCATTTCCTCATAATAAGCACAGACATTGATAACCTGTCTGTGTTACACAGAAGCATCTGGAAGAAAAGAGCTGAAAAATGAACCTGATGAGAGGGCATGTAACCCTTGTAAGGTTCAGATGCTGGTCACATAAGAGCCCTGAACTAATATAGAAGCTATGATAGACTGTTAGGTTTGATTTTCTAAGAATTTAGGCAGTTCTACTCATTCTTCCTGGTGTTGAAGCTCTTCTCCCTCTCCCTGAAGGGTCCCAAGCATTGCAGTTTGGAATCCATGCTCCCTGTTCGTCTTGAGGTTTCATATCCATGATCTGGCCTCAGAGACGTAGCATGGAACCTTTGCACCCAGTGTTCCCCTGGTATAGGCTCACATTACCAAATCCTCTAGTTGTGTTTTCAGACGCTGAAGTCATTTGAGTGGAACACACCAGACTCAGACTTTATTCACATTTTATATTAGATGTAGTAATGGGGTCAAAGAAGATTTCAATAAAGTGTTAAAAACAGCATTAGAATGGTCCCTTTTGCTTTTTCTATCTAGTGACTTTTTGATACAGGGAATCTGTCTTTGAACTTAGGAGCCCTTGACCGCAGGTATCTCCGTGTCTTTGGACTTAAAGGGATATTCCTGAAAGTCTCACCTGAAGGCCTGCAGAGGAGGTGCAGGTCAGTCTACACAGCCTCAGGCCACAGTGAAGCCTGGCCTATAAACCTAGTTTCACATTTCCTTCTTGGACTTCCTTTGATTTTTCATCAAAAGGAAAGTCTTCACTTAGTCTGGATAATTTTCAACAATGTACATCTTCACTGAAACTCTTCAGACTTCTTTAAGACCTCCATTCTTCAATCTGTTTTTTTAACTGATGTCAAATTAGAATTGCTAGTCATCACACAGGTAAATGTATTGTGTCATTCTCCTTTTTTTTTTTTTTTTTTTAACTTGAGTATTTCTTATGTACATTTCGAGTGTTATTCCTTTTCCCGGTTTCCGGGCAAACATCCCCCTCCCCCCTCCCCTTCCTTATGGGTGTTCCCCTCCCCACCCTCCCCCCAACAGTCTAGTTCACTGGGGGTTCAGTCTTAGCAGGACCAAGGGCTTCCCCTTCCACTGGTGCTCTTACTAGGATATTCATTGCTACCTATGAGGTCAGAGTTCAGGGTCAGTCCATGTATAGTCTTTAGGTAGTGGCTTAGTCCCTGGAAGCTCTGGTTGCTTGGCATTGTTGTACATATGGGGTCTCAAGCCCCTTCAAGCTCTTCCAGTTCATTCTCTGATTCCTTCAACGGGGGTCCCGTTCTCAGTTCAGTGGTTTGCTGCTGGCATTCGCCTCTGTATTTGCTGTATTCTGGCTGTGTCTCTCAGGTTCTGATCTACATCCGGCTCCTGTCGGTCTGCACTTCTTTGCTTCATCCATCTTGTCTAATTGGGTGGCTCTATATGTATGGGCCACATGTGGGGCAGGCTCTGAATGGGTGTTCCTTCAGTCTCTGTTTTAATCTTTGCCTCTCTCTTCCCTGCCAAGGGTATTCTTGTTCCCCTTTTAAAGAAGGAGTGAAGCCTTCACATTTTGATCATCCGTCTTGAGTTTCATTTGTTCTAGGCAACGAGGGTAATTCAAGCATTTGGGCTAATAGCCACTTATCAGTGAACGCATACCATGTATGTCTTACTGTGATTGGGTTAGCTCACTCAGAATGATATTTTCCAGTTCCAACCATTTGCCTCGAAATTTCATAAAGTCGTTGTTTTTGATAGCTGAGTAATATTCCATTGTGTAGATGTACCACATTTTCTGTATCCATTCCTCTGTTGAAGGGCATCTGGGTTCTTTCCAGCTTCTGGCTATTATAAATAAGGCTGCGAACATAGTGGAGCACGTGTCTTTTTTATATGTTGGGGCATCTTTTGGGTATATGCCCAAGAGAGGTATAGCTGGATCCTCAGGCAGTTCAATGTCCAATTTTCTGAGAAACCTCCAGACTGATTTCCAGAATGGTTGTACCAGTCTGCAACCCCACCAACAATGGAGGAGTGTTCCTCTTTCTCCGCATCCTCGCCAGCATTTGCTGTCACCTGAGTTTTTGATCTTAGCCATTCTCACTGGTGTGAGGTGAAATCTCAGGGTTGTTTTGATTTGCATTTCCTGATGACTAAAGATGTTGAACATTTCTTTTAGGGTGTTTCTCAGCCATTCGCATTCCTCAGCTGTGAATTCTTTGTTTAGCTCTGAACCCCATTTTTTAATAGGGTTATTTGTCTCCTTATGGTCTAACTTTTTTGAGTTCTTTGTATATTTTGGATATAAGGCCTCTATCTGTTGTAGGATTGGTAAAGATCTTTTCCCAATCTGTTGGTTGCCGTTTGTCCTGACCACAGTGTCCTTTGCCTTTTGCAGAAGCTTTGTAGTTTTTATGAGATCCCATTTGTCGATTCTTGATCTTAGAGCATAAGCCATAGGTGTTTTGTTCAGGAAATTTTTTTCCAGTGCCCATGTGTTCCAGATGCTTCCTAGTTTTTCTTCTATTAGTTTGAGTGTGTCTGGTTTGATGTGGAGGTCCTTGATCCACTTGGACTTAAGCTTTGTAATAGGGGTGATAAGCATGGATCGATCTGCATTCTTCTACATGTTGACCTCAGTTGAACCAGCACCATTTGCTGAAAAATGCTATCTTTTTTTCCATTGATGGTTTTGGCTCCTTTGTCAAAAATCAAGTGACCATAGGTGTGTGGGTTCATTTCTGGGTCTTCAATTCTATTCCATTGGTCTATCTGTCTGTCTCTGTACCAATACCATGCAGTTTTTTTATCACTATTGCTCTGTAATACTGCTTGAGTTCAGGATAGTGATTCCCCTGAAGTCCTTTTATTGTTGAGGATAGTTTTAGCTATCCTGGGTTTTTATTATTCCAGATGAATTTGCAAATTGTTCTGTCTAACTCTTTGAAGAATTGGATTGGTATTTTGATGGGGGATTGCATTGAATCTGTAGATCGCTTTTGGCAGAATGGCCATTTTTACTATATTAATCCTGCCAATCCATGAGCATGGGAGATCTTTCCATCTTCTGAGGTCTTCTTCAATTTCTTTCTTCAGAGTCTTGAAGTTCTTGTTGTACAAATCTTTTACTTGCTTGGTTAAAGTCACACCGAGGTACTTTATATTATTTGGGTCTATTATGAAGGTGTCGCTTTCCCTAATTTCTTTCTCGCTTGTTTTCTTTTGTGTAGAGGAAGGCTACTGATTTATTTGAGTTAATTTTATACCCAGCCACTTTGCTGAAGTTGTTTATCAGCTTTAGTAGTTCCTGGTGGAACTTTTGGGATCACTTAAATATACTATCATATCATCTGCAAATAGTGATATTTTGACTTCTTCTTTTCCGATCTGTATCCCCTTGACCTCCTTTTTGTTGTCTGATTGCTCTGGCTAGAACTTCAAGAACTATATTGAATAAGTAGGGAGAGAGGGGCAGCCTTGTTCTAGTCCCTGATTTTAGTGGGATTGTTCAAGTTTCTCTCCATTTAGTTTAATGTTAGCCACTGGTTTGCTGTATATGGCTTTTACTATGTTTAGGTATGGGCCTTGGATTCCTATTCTTTCCAGGACTTTTATCATGAAGGGGTGTTGAATTTTGTCAAATGCTTTCTCAGCATCTAATGAAATGATCATGTGGTTTTGTTCTTTCAGTTTGTTTATATAATGGATCACGTTGATGGTTTTCCAGATATTAAACCATCCTGCATGCCTGGATGAAGCCTACTTGATCATGGTGGATGATTGTTTTGATGTGCTCTTGGATTCGGTTTTGCCAGAATTTTGTTGAGTATTTTTAAGGCGATGTTCATAAGGAAATTGGTCTGAAGTTCTCTTTCTTTGTTGGGTCTTTGTGTGGTTTAGGTATAAGAGTAATTGTGGTTTCAGAGAAGGTATTCGTAGTGCTCCATCTGTTTCACTTTTGTGGAATAGTTTGGATAATATTGGTATGAGGTCTTCTATGAAGGTCTGATAGAATTCTGCACTAAACCCGTCTGGACCTGGGCTCTTTTTGGTTGGGAGACCTTTAATGACTGCTTCTATTTCCTTAGGAGTTATGGGGTTGTTTAACTGGTTTATCTGTTCCTGATTTAACTTCGGTATGTGGTATCTGTCTAGAAATTGTCCATTTCCTGCAGATTTTCAAGTTTTTTTGAGTATAGGCTTTTATAGTAAGATCTGATGATTTTTGAATTTCCTCTGAATCTGGTAGTTATGTCTCCCTTTTCATTTCTGATTTTGTTAATTTGGACACAAATCTTGTGTCCTCTCGTTATCTGGCTAAGGGTTTATCTATCTTGTTGATTTTCTCAAAGAACCAACTTTTGGTTCTGTTGATTCTTTCTATGGTTCTTTTTTGTTTCTACTTGGTTGATTTCAGCTCTGAGTTTGATTATTTCCTGCCTTCTACTCCTCCTGGGTGTATTTGCTTTTTTGTTCTAGAGCTTTTTAGGTGTGCTGTCAAGCTGCTGACATATGCTCTTTCCTGTTTCTTTCTGCAGGCACTCAGCGCTATGAGTTTTCCTCTTAGCACAGCTTTCATTGTGTCCCATAAGTTTGGGTATGTTGTACCTTCATTTTCATTAAATTCTAAAAGTTTTTAATTTCTTTCTTTATTTCTTCCTTGACCAGGTTATCATTGAGTAGAGCATTGTTCAATTTCCACGTATATGTGGGCATTCTTCCCTTATTGTTATTGAAGACCAGCTTTAGGCCGTGGTGGTCCGATAGCACGCATGGGATTATTTCTATCTTTCTGTACCTATTGAGGCCCATTTTTTGACCAATTATATGGTCAATTTTGGAGAAAGTACCATGAGGAGCTGAGAAGAAGGTATATCCTTTTGCTTTAGGATAGAATGTTCTATAAATATCTGTTAAGTCCATTTGGCTCATAACTTCTCTTAGTCTGTCTACGTCTCTGTTTAATTTCTGTTTCCATGATCTGTCCATTGATGAGAGTGGGGTGTTGAAGTCTCCTACTATTATTGTGTGAGGTGCAATGTGTGTTTTGAGCTTTAGTAAGGTTTCTTTTACGTAAGTAGGTGCCCTTGTATTTGGGGCATAGATATTTAGGGTTGAGAGTTCATCTTGGTGGATTTTTCCTTTGATAAATATAAAGTGTCCTTCCTTATCTTTTTTGATGACTTTTAGTTGAAAATTGACTTTATTTGATATTAGAATGGCTACTCCAGCTTGCTTCTTCCGACCATTTGCCTGGAAAGTTGTTTCCCAACCTTTCACTCTGAGGTAGTGTCTGTCTTTGTCTCTGAGGTGTGTTTCCTGTAGGCAGCAGAATGCAGGGTCCTCGTTGCGTATCCAGTTTGTTATTCTATGTCTTTTTATTGGGGAGTTGAGGCCATTGATGTTGAGAGATATTAAGGAATAGTGATTATTGCTTCCTGTTATATTCATACTTGGGTGTGTTATGTTTGTGTGCTTTTCTTCTCTTTGTTTTGTTGCCAAGACGATTAGTTTCTTGCCTCTTCTTGGGTATAGCTTGCCTCCTTATGTTGGGCTTTACCATTTATTATCCTTTGTAGGGCTGGATTTGTAGAAAGATATTGTGTAAATTTAGTTTTGTCATGGAATATCTTGGTTTCTCCATCTATGTTAATTGAGAGTTTTGCAGGGATACAGTAGCCTGGGCTGGCATTTGTGTTCTCTTAGGGTCTGTATGACATCAGTCCAGGATCTTCTGGCCTTCATAGTTTCTGGAGAAGTCTGGTGTGATTCTGATAGGTCTGCCTTTTATATGTTACTTGACCCTTTTCCTTTACTGCTTTTAATATTCTTTTTTTATTTTTGTGCTTTGGTGTTTTGACTATTATGTGACGGAGGTGTTTCTTTTCTGGTCCAATCTATTTGGAGTTCTGTAGGCTTTTGTATGCCTATGGGTATCTCTTTTTTTTAGGTTAGGAAGTTTTCTTCTATGATTTTGTTGAAGATATGTACTGGTCCTTTGAGCTGGGAGTCTTCACTCTCTTCTATACCTATTATCCTTAGGTTTGATCTTCTCATTGAGTCCTGGATTTCCTGTATGTTTTGGACCAGTAGCTTTTTCCGCTTTACATTATCTTTGACAGTTGAGTCAATGATTTCTATGGAATCTTCTGCTCCTGAGATTCTCTCTTCCATCTCTTGTATTCTGTTGGTAAAGCTTGTATCTACAGCTCCTTGTCTCTTCTTTTGGTTTTCTATATCCAGGGTTGTTTCCATGTGTTCTTTCTTGATTGCTTCTATTTCCATTTTTAATTCCTTCCACTGTTTGATTGTGTTTTCCTGTAATTCTTTCAGGGATTTTTGTGTCTCCTCTCTATGGGCTTCTACTTGTTTATTTATGTTTTCCTGGAATTCTTTCATGCATTTTTGTGATTCCTCTCTGTAGGCTTCTACTTGTTCTCTAAGGAGTTCATCATGTCTTTCTTGAAGTTCTCCAGCATCATGGTCAAATATGATTTTGAATCTAGATCTTGCTTTTCTGGTGTGTTTGGATATTCCATGTTTGTTTTGATGGGAGAATTGGGCTCCGACGGTGCCATGTAGTCTTGGTTTCTGTTGCTTGGGTTCCTGCGCTTGCCTCTCGCCATCAAATTATCTCTAGTGTTACTTTGTTCTGCTATTTCTGACAGTGGCTAAACTGTCCTATAGGCCTGTGTGTCAGGAGTGCTGTAGACCTGTTTTCCTCTCTTTCAGTCAGTTATGGGGACAGAGTGTTCTGTTTTCGGGCGTGTAGTTTTTCCTTTCTACAGGTCTTCAGTTGTTCCTGTGGACCTGTGCCTTGAGTTCACCAGGCAGGTCACTTGCAGCAGAAAAGTTGGTCTTACCTGTGGTCCCGAGGCTCAAGTTCGCTCGCGGGGTGCTGCCCACGGGCTCTCTGAGGTGGCAGCAACCGGGAAGATCTGCGCCGCCTCTTCCGGGAGCCTCCGTGCACCAGGGTTCCAGATGGCCTCCGGTGTTTTCCCTCTGGAATCAGTAATGGGTGCAGAGAGCAGTCTCTTCTGGTTTCGCAGGCGTGTCTGCCTCTCTGAAGGTTTAGCTCTCCCTCCCACGGGATTTGGGTGCAGAGAACTGTTTATCCGGTCTGTTTCCTTCAGGTTCCGGCGGTGTCTCAGGCAGGGCTCCTGCCTCACCTGGGCCCTCTCCCACGGGAGCCCAGAGGCCTTGTACAGTTTCCTCTTGGGTCAGGGATGTGGGCAGGGGTGGGCAGTGTTGGTGGTCTCTTCCGCTCTGCAGCCTCAGGAGTGCCCACCTGACCAGGCGGTAAGGTCTCTCTCCCACCGTCATTCTCCTTTTGATGTCCACAACAATGTATAACTACTGCCCTTTTAGGGACCTATACTGCATCTAAGGGTTCAAGGATTCCTATGACACTTTCCCAGGAATTGATTAGAGTCCTTTCTTTATAGAAAGCTTCATATATATGGACACTGGCAAAGGCTATTTAGAGTCCACGCTCCCTAAATAGCTGTCCCTACTCCTAGTTGGAGAACTGGGAGCAGCACCATGTCTTCTGCCTTTTGTGTTGAGCTTCCCTTTGGCAAAGATTTCAACTCCGCAATGAAATTCAGGTTATCGTGATGTACCCAAAAGGCATTCTCGTCCTTTACAAAGCTATCACATCAGAGTAAAAGATTCACATCAGAGTCCTGTTAAGTCTGCTCATCTGGAAAATACCTTATGCCCAACTTTAGTGTAGTCATGGTCTGGCTTACCTGGTCTAACAGGCAGTAGGCTCTCCAGGCTTTGTGTGTACACTACTGTAGATGACTGGGTGGGCATTCAATCACTAATATCCGAGCATCTGCCAGTGTTTCCTCTTAATCCATTAATGTCAACACTGAATGTGACATTAGGACTGTCAATTCTTCTCTGAAAATCAGTTCGTCAGCCTCTAGAACTAAAAGGGATATAATCATACATGCTCATCGACAGGGTGACCAGGTGTGTCACTGGGTCAGAACCCCTAATACAGTGCCAGTCTGATCATGCACATACAAGGACTTGGATATGGATAAGAGTCCCAGACCAGGTGCATTGGTGACTACCTGCTTGATTTTTAAAGACCTTTGTGCTCATTTCCATAATGAAGTCCTCTTGCTTCTCCATTTGGGAATAAAGGGCTTTCACCAAGACAGAGAAATCAGATATCTAGAGTCTTCAGAAACATGAGGCTCTGAGAAATTCCAGAGCCTGGTGTCAGGCTGACAGAAATGGCCTGTTTCCTCTCTGGGAACAGGTGGGATAGGTGAAGGTAAGGAATTTGACTTTCCTGAAAAATTTGAAACTTATTTTCCTCAAAACCTTCTATAGGAGGGTAAACTGCTGTCATGTTCTTCCACAGAATCCTCCTGTGTTCATTCATCCAGCACTAGGTCATCCATACATTGCCATGTTGGCCCACTGAGAAGGCTACTAAACCAGAAGCCAGTCCAGTGTGAAAATGTTGGAGAAATTTTGAATCACCAAGGCATTCTGGTCCAGTTCAGTTGGCCCTTGTCAACATTTTCAGGATTTCCTTCTGGAAAGCAAAGTTTGGTTGACTCTGAAGGACATGGTGGATACAGTAAAAGGCATACTTAAGGCCTACACATGTGAGGAAGGCAGCTCCAGTAGGGAAGAGGCCTAGGAGAGTGTTAGGGACAACTGGCTGCAGTGTAGTGGTGGCCTGGCTTACCAATTATACACCCTGAACTAGCTGATAGGCTTCTGTTCCTGGCTGTTGACTGGCAGATGAGGTACGTTCTTACACAACTGGCATGGGTGGAAGATTTCATAATCCAAAAGTCATTTCAGGTGCTCTAGACCCCAATTTGTGCCTTGCAAGGGATGAAATACTGTTTTTTTCTTTGTTTTTTTTTATTGGATATTTTTAAATTTACATTTCAAACATTATTCCCTTTCCTGGTTTCCTGGACAGAAGCCCCCTATCCCATCCCCCTTCTTCTATAAGGGTGTTCCCCTCCCCATCCACTCCCCCTCTCCTCCCTACACTGAAGGTCCAACCTTGGCAGGACCAAGGGCTTCTCATTCCATTGGTGCCCATCAAGGCCACCCTTTGCTACATATGCAGTTGGAGCCATGGGTCAATCCATGTATAGTCTTTGGGTAGTGGTTTAGTCCCTGGAAGCTCTTGTTGGTTGTCATTGTTGTTCTCATGGGGTTACAAGTCCCTTCAGCTCCTTCATTCCTTTCTCTAATTCCTCCAACAGGGACCCCTGTCCTCAGTTTAATGGTTTGCTGCTAGCCTTCTCCTCTGTGCTTGACATGCTCTGGCTGAGTATCTCAGGAGACAGCTATATCAGGTTCCTATCAGCATGCACTTCTTGGTTTCATCAATATTATCTAGTTTTGGTGGAGATATATATATATATATATATATATATATATATATATATATATATGCCACATGTGGGGCAGGCTCTGAATGGCCACTCCTTCGGTTTCTTCTGCTTCCATATTCCCTCCTACAGATATTTTTGTTCCCCCTTTTAAGGAGTGAAGCATCTGCAATTTGGTCATCCTTCTTGAGCTTCCTGTGGTCTGTGGATTGCATCTTGGGTAATTCAAGCTTTTGGGCTAATATCCACTTACAATGAGTGCATACCATGTGTGTTTCTCTGTGGTCGTGTTACCTCACTCAGGATGGTATTTTCTAGTTCATTCCATTTGCCGTTGAATTTCATGAAGTCATTGTTTTTGATAGCTGAGTACTACTTCATGTGAACCCATTCCTCTGTTGAAGGGCACCTGGGTTCTTTCCAGCTTCTGGCTATTATAAATAAGGCTGCTATGAACATAGCAGAGCATGTGTCCTTTGCCTTACAGAAGCTTTGCAGTTTTATAAGGTCCCATTTGTCGAATCTTGATCTTAGAGCATAAGCCATTGGTGTTTTGTTCAAGAAATTTTTCCCAGTTGGAGTATCTTTTGGGTATATGCCCAGGAGAGTTATAGCTGGGTCCTCAGCTATAACTGAGGAACCTCCAGACTGATTTCCAGAATGGTTGTACCAGTCTGCAATACCAACAACAATGGAGGAGTGTTCTTCTTTCTCCACATCCTCGCCAGCATCTGCTGTCCCCTGAGTTTTTTATCTTAGCCAGTCTGATTGGTGTGAGGTGGAATCTCAGGGTTGCTTTGATTTTCATTTCCCTGATGACTAAGGATATTGAACATTTCTTTAGGTGCTTCTCAGCCATTCGAAATTCCTCAGCTGAGAATTCTTTGTTTAGCTCTGTACCCCATTTTTAATAGGGTTATTTGGCTCTCTGGAGTCTAACTTCTTGAGTTCTTTGTATATTTTGGATATTATGTAGGATTTTGTCCTAATGACAGTGTCCTTTGCCTTACAGAAGCTTTGCAGTTTTATGAGGTCCCATTTGTTGATTCTTGATCTTAGAGTATAAGCCATTGGTGTTTTGTTCAGGAAATTTTCCCCAGGGCCCATGTATTTGAGGCTCTTCCCCACTCTTTCTATTAGTTTGAGGATATCTTGGTTTGATGTGGAGGTCCTTGAACCACTTGGACTTAAGCTTTGTACATGGTGATAAGAATGGATTGATCTGCATTCTTCTACATGCTGACCTGCTGTTGATCCAGCATCATTTGTTGAAAATGCTATCTTTTTTCCATTGGAAGGTTTTAGCTCCTTTGACAAAGATCAAGGTGTGTGGTTCATTCTGGGGTCTTCAATTCTATTCCATTGATCTACCTGCCTGTCTCTGTACCAATTCATACAGTTCTTCTCACTATTGCTCTGTAATACTGCTTGAGGTCAGGGATGGTGATTCCCCTGGAAGTTCTCTTATTGTTGAGGATAGTTTGCACTGTCCTGGCTTTTTCATTTATCCAATGAACTTTCAAATGGCTCTTTCTAATTCTCTGAAGAATTGAGTTGGAATTTTGTTGGGGAAGACATTAAATCTGCAGATTGCTTTTGGAAAAATGACCATTTTTACTATATTAATCCTACCAAATTGTGAGAATGGGAGATCTTTCCATCTTCTGAGATCTTCAATTTCTTTCTTCAGAGACTTGAAGTTCTAGTCATGCAGATCTTTCACTTGCTTGGTTAGAGTCACACTGAGGTGTTTTATGTTATTTGGGACTGTTGTGAGTGGACTGCCTTACGTAGATTTTAGAGGGATTGTTTCTTTCTTCTGTCAATTCAGTTTGATACTGGCTACTGGTTTTCTGTATATGGCTTTTACAATATTTAGGTATGCCCCTTGAATTCCTGAAATTCCAGAAATTTTATCATGTAGGGATATTGAATTATGAAATATGTTTCTCGGCAACTATTAAAATGGTCATGTGGTCTTTTTCTTTGACTATTTTTTTCATAGTGAATTGTCTTGATGGGTTTCTGTATATTGAACCATCCCTATATCCCTGGGATGAAGCTTACTTCATCACAATGGATGATCGTTTTGATGTGTTCCTGGATTCAGTTTGTGAGAATTTTATCGAATATTTTTCCTTCTATATTCATAAGGGAAATTGGTCAGAAGTTCTCTTTCTTTGTTGGCTTTGTGTGGTTTAGATATAAGCATAATTGTGGATTTATAGAAGGGATTTTTTAGTGTTCCTTCTGTTTTTATTTTGTGAAATAGTTTGACAGTATTGGTATGAGGTCTTCTATTAAGGTTTGATAGAATTCAACACAAAACCCATCTGTTACTGGGCTTTTTTGGGGGAGGAGCCTTTTAATAACTGCTTTACAAGTTATGGGACTATTTAGACGTTTTTATCTGATGCTGATTTAACTTTGGTACCTGCTATTTGTCTAGAAAATTGTCCATTTCATTCAGATTTTCAGTTTTGTTGAATATAGGATTTTGTAGTAGGATCTGATGATTTTTTTAATTTCCTCTGATTCTGTAGTTATGTCTCCTTTTTCATTTCTGATTTTAATTTGGATACACTCTCTTTGCCCTCTGGTTAGTCTGGCTAAGCCTGTATCTATCTTGTTGATTTTCTCAAAGAACCAGCTCCTGGTTTGGTTGACTCTCTGTATAGTTGTTTTTTGATTCTACTTGGTTGATTCCAGCCTTGAGTTTAATTATTTCCTGCAATCTAATTCTCTTGGGTATATTTCCTTCTTTTTGTTCTAGAGCTTTTAGGTATGCTGTCAAGTTGCTGATATATGCTCTCTCCAGTTTCTATTTGGAGGCACTCACAGCTATGAATTTTCCTCTTAGCAATGTTTCATTGTGTCCCATAAGTTTGGGAATGTTGTATCCTCATTTTCATTAAATTATTAAAAGTCTTTAGTTTCTTTCTTCATTTCTTCCTTAACCAAGTTGTCATGGAATAGAGCATTGTTCAGCTTCCATGTATATGTGGGCTTTCTGTCTTCATTTTTGTTATTGAATAACGGCCTTACTTCATAGTCTGATAGAATGCATGGGATTATTTCAATCTTTTTGTATCTGTTGAGGCTTGTTTTGTGACTGATTATGTGTTCAGTTTTGATGAAGGAACCATGAGATGCTGAGAAGAAGTTATATCCTTTGTTTTAAGATGAAATGTTCTATAAATATCTGTTTAAAATGGGTTCATAACTTCTGTTAGTTTCTCTGAATCTCTGTTTAGTTTCTGTTTCCCTGATCTGTCCATTGGTGATAATGGGTGTTGAAAAGTTCTTCGATTATTGAGTGAGGTACAATGTGTGCTTTGAGCTTTAGTAAGGGTTCTTTTATATATGCAGGTGCCCTTGAATTTGGAGCATTGACATTCAGTACTGAGAGTTCATCTTGGTGGATTTTTCCTTTGATGAATATGAAGTGTCCATTTTAAAGTCTATTGGTTGAAAGTCTATTTTATTCTATATTAGAATGGCTTTTCCAACTTGTTTCTTCAGACCATTTGCTTGGAAAGTTGTTTTCCAGCCTTTTACTCTGAGGTAGTGTCTGTCTCTGTTACTGAAGTGTATTTCCTGTATACAGCAAAATACTGGGTCCTCTTTATATATCCAGTCTGTTAGTCTATGTCTTTGTGGGGGTAACTGAGTGCATTAATGTTAAGAGATATTATAGAATAGTGATTGCTGTTTCCTGTTATTTTTGTTGTTAGAGGTAGAATTATATTTGTGTGTCTCTCTTGTTTTGGTTTCGTTGCAAGGAGATTACTTTCTTGCTTTTCCTATGGTGTAGTTTCCCTCCTTATGCTGGTGCTTTCCATTTATTATCCTTTGTAGGGTTGGAGTTGTAGAAAGATATTATATAAATTTGGTTTTGTCATGGAATATTTTGGTTTCTCCACTTATGTTAATTGAGTTTGCTGGATATAGTAGCCTGGGCTGACATTTGTGTTCTCTTAGGGTCTACATGACATCTGCCCAGGTTCTTCTGGCTTTCATAGTCTCTGGTGAGAAGTGTGGTGTAATTCTGAGAGGTCTGCCTTTATAGGTTACTTAACCTTTTTCCCTTACTGCTTTTAATATTCTTTCTTTGTTTTGTGCATTTGGTGTTTTGACTATTATGTGACAGGTGGAATTTCTTTTTTGGCCCAATCTATTTGGAGTTCTGTATGCTTCTTGTATGTTCTTTAGGTTAGGGAAGTTTCCTTCTAAAATTTTGTTGAAGATATTTACTGGCCTTTTAAGTTGGGAGTCTTTGCTCTCTTTTATAGCTATTATCCTTAGGTTTGATCTTCTCTCATTGTAATCCTGGATTTCCTGCAAGTTTTGGGTTAGGAGGTCTTATGTGTTTTACATCATCTTTGATGGTTTTGTTGATGTTTTCTATGGTATCAGCTGCCCCTGAGATTCTCTCTTCTATCTCTTGTATTCTGTTGGTGATGCTTGTATTCTGTTGGCTCCTTGTCTCTTCCTTTGGTTTTCTATATCCAGGGTTGTCTCCCTTTGTGCTTTCTTTATTGTTTCTATTTCCATTTTCAATTCCTTCACCTGTTTCATTGTGTTTTCCTGTAATTCTTTAAGGGATTTTTTGTGTTTTTTCTTTAAGGGCTTCTACTTGCTTACAGTCATTGTCCTGTATTTCTTTAAGGGATTTATTTATGTACTTCTTAAAATCCTCTATCGTCATCATGATATGTGACTTAAATCCAAATCTTGTTTTCCAGTGTGTTTGGATATCCATTATTTGCTTTGGTGCGAGAACTGGGCTCTAATGATACCAAGTATTCTTGGTTTCTGTTGCTTAGGTTCACGTGCTTGCCTCTCCCTTTCAGGTTGTCTCTGTTGTTAGCTTATCTTGCTGTCTCTGACAGTGACTTGGCCCTACTGTAAGCCTGTGTGTCAGCACTCCTGTAGACCTTTATTCTTTCAGCTGGATCTGGGAACAGAGAGCTAACTGTTCCTGGGTTTGTGTGTCCTGAAGCCTCCAGGCAAGTTCCTTGGAGCACAGCAGTTGGTCTTACCCCTGCTTTCAGGTGTGTCAGTGCTCCAGGTGACTGGCTTTCAGCTCCAGGCTCATGCAGAAACTGAAAGGGTCCTGGTCTTGTCTACTCCTAGGTTCCTGTATCCAGAGGGCAGTAGGCAGGTTCCTCTTGGGATGGGAATATGAGCAGAGGTGGAGGTCTCCCCTGAGCTCTCAATATTGTCTGCACTTCTGAGAGTCCAGCTTTTCCTCTACCACATTCGGATACAGAATGCTGTGAGACAGGTTCAGTTCAGTTTTGGGCGTATGCAGAAACCCAGAAGGCTCCTGCAGCTGGGTGCTCCTATATTATTGTATTCAGAGGTTCCTCTTGGGCCAAGAATGTGAGCAGAAGTGGCTATCTCCCCTAAGCTCTCAGGATTTTCTGCACTTCTGAGAATCCAATTCACTTCTCTAAGAGATTTGGGTACAGAGAGCTGTGGGAAAAAGTTCACCTCTAGACACAACCAGAAACCAGAAGTTTCCTGTCTCAGACAACTTCTGCTTTTGTGTGTTCTGAGGTCACCAGGCAGGTCACTTAGAGCAGAAGAGTTGGTCTTACTTCTGCTCTGAGGTGTGTCAGCATTCCTGGGGGCTGGCTTTCAGCTCTTGATATAGGCAGAAACCAGAAAAGTCCTGCCACTGACTGCTCCTAGGTTCCAGATGGCACAGAGAGCACTAGGTGGGTTCCCCTTGGGCCAGGAATGTGTGCAGAAGTAGTTTTCCCCTCTGAGCTCTCAGGATTATCTGCCCTTCTGAGATTTCAGCTCTCTCCCCCATGGGATTTGGTTACAGAGAGCTGTGGAACAGGTTCAGTTCAGTTCCAGGAGTAGGCAAAAATGGCTTGCCTATCATTTACTTTTTATTCTTTTGTGTGTTATTGTTTATATCTATTAAAACAGGAGATATAGTACATTCACATTCAATGGTGAAAAATCTATTTTAGCCCCTCTCCTCTCTATTACTATGAATAAACATTAACTTAGTCTATATATAGTTTCTAAAATAGATTTATTAATTTGTAACTGTTTGGTGACTTTGGACATATACACATATAGATATACTTAACACAATAATTAAGGTAATAGAAGAAGAATCCAAAATTTAGGAATGTTTCTTTGTGGCTTTTGGTTGTTTGTGTCAGCTATTGAATTTAGCTACTGCTTTAAGAACACTTAACATCGCAGGCCAGAGAGATGGATCAGTGGAGAAAAGCATTTGACACCAATTCACACAAGATATGTTCCCCACATTTGAAGTATAAATAAATAAAATAGCCAAGAAAAATGTAAAATAAATAAAATTAAAAACAACCAAACATTAGTAGTTAACAAAAACTAGTAACACGTAGCTTATTCTCAGGGATAGTAATTTTTAAACCTGTAGTAATGTTATTCTTGGCAAAAGGAAGATAAGAGAATCATTTTTTCATTAGAGTTGAACTAGAAGAAATGCTTAAATAGTATGGTTGAAGAAATCAGATGATATCCATGAGCATATATCCACACATAAAATATTCAATACATCAAAAACACAGTTACAATAATAGTATAAAGGGCAGATTTTTTTTTAAATTTTCACTTGCTCTAAGGAAAATAGATCATGTAAGGCTAAAATATCAATTATATTGTAAGATTATAACATATATATCAGCAAAACATATGAACATAATAAAAAAAGGAAGAAGATAGGGGTTAGGGTGATGTCGGCCCGGAAACCAGGAAAGGGAATGACAATCGAAATGTAAATAAGAAATACTCAAGTTAATAAAGATTTAAAAAAAGGAAAAAGAAATTATATATATATTATAATTAATTATATATAAAATATATATAATTTGAAAGCATAATAAATTTAAAAGTGACATTGCAAATCTCAGAAGCTACTAAATTTTAAGTGTATATAAAATTTTTAAGCATTTTTTGCTAGAGTATTTAAAATTCTCCTTCTTGCATAGATAGATTCACTGTTATAAGTAAAACAGTTCAGTCTTATAAGTTATTGTCACCTTATAATTGCACCAACATATGGACCATGTATTCAATATATGAGACTCTGGAGGAAGTTGAACATCCAAATAACACACACCATGAGACTCTATATAATAATAGCTATAAATTTGTGTGTGTGCCATGATGTGTGTTGTTGTTGTTGTTGAAAGCCTATTTGTACATGTGTGTATTGCATGCATGCACTTGTAGAAGACATAAGAAAATGTCAGATGTTTTGTTCCATCAGTCTCCTATGACTTACTCCTTTGGAAATTTTGTATGTCATGGAATCTGGGGGTAGACTTGTAAGCCAGCAATCTTTTATGTCTCTACCCTTACAGCACTGGTATTTATTTGTGGGTGGTAATGCACAGTTTTTAGTATGGGTTCTTTGATCCAAACTTAGATTCTCACTAAGAAGATTTATGCACTAAGATTTATGCACTAAGCGCTTATTCACTGTGTAGCAGGGCAAGATAATTCAAATTTTCCTCTATTTTGTATTAATTAATTTATGTTACATTTCACTATCAGCCCCCACTTTTCAGAGCCATACCTAGTTCCCCAAATACCTGGCTGTGGTCACTGGAACATTCTATGCAGACTGGCTACAAACTTAAAATGAGTAACCTGCATCTCTGAGTTCTGGCATTAAAGGTGTATGGCACCATGGCAGGCTGCCTTAGTTTCTTCCCCTATAACTGTTGAAGTACTTTGACAAGCAACTTAAGGAATGAAGTGTTTATTTGACATCAACATTTAAGGTACAGTCCATCATGACAAGAACATCAAAGCAACATGAGCTTTCACCATCTGGTCATATTATGTCCGGTCAGAAGAGAGCAATGAATGCATTCATTTTCATTCTCACCTCATCTTTTTCACCCTTATACACTCCAACATTTACAGACTGAGTAAATGTATCTCTGATAATAGTCAGATCTTCCCATCTTAATAACAGTGGTCAAGATGATTATATACAGATATATTCAGAAGCCCATCAGCCAAGATATTAAAGATTATTTTAAGTTGACAATTAGCATCAACCATCACAATTTTAACCCTTGTCAACTTCACAGTCAAACATATAACATTTAAGACATAACTTTTTACCTCTTCTTCCCTACATTTCATTATTATCTTACAATACAATCTAAATCCAAAAGTCCTTAAAGAGTTTAATACTCTAAAATCTCTTAGCTGTATGCTTCAACATCAGCTGATTGATGAAGCCTCTCCGGAGACAGTTATGCTAGACTCCTGTCAGCAAGCAGAGCAAGGTATCATTAATAGTGTCAGGGTTGTCTCTCTCTGACGGGGTGAGTCTCAAGTTGTGGCAGTCACTGTTTTGCCATTTCCTCAGTCTCTGTGCCATCTTTATCCCTGCAGATCTTATAGGCCCATTTAGGGCAGATCTTATAGGCCCATTTAGGGCAAAGGTTTGGAGAGTGAGCTGGGGTTCCCCTCCCTCTTCTGGAAGTCCTGCCTAGCTATACGTGGTGGACACTTCAGGCTCCATATTCCCTACTATTACTCTTAGCTATATTCAGTCCCATACCCTCGTAGGAGCCTCCCTTCTCCTAGGTCTCCAGCTTGTCCCAGAGATGACCCTCACTGATTTCTTTTCTCCCAATCCCCACTCACGCTCTTCCCACACCTGATCATCACCCCCATTCTCCTTGCCTCTTTCACCCAGTTCCATCTTCATCTACTTCTGATTTCTATTTTATTTTATTTTCTGAGTAAGATTCAAGTATTCTTCCTTAGGTCTTCCTTCTTACTCAGCTTACTGAACCTGTTGATTGTAGCATGGTTATCCTATAATTTATGACTAATATCTACTTATGAGTACATACCATGCATGTCTGGGTCTGGATTACCTCACTCGGGATATTTTCTAGTTCCATTCATTTGCCTGAAAATTTCATGATGTCCTTTCCCCCCTTTTTTTATTGGATATTTTCTTTACTTTTCAAATGTTATCCCCTTTCCTGATGTCCCTCTGAGTCTCCATACACCTTCCCCTCCCTCTTCTGCCTCAATGAGAGTATTCTCCCACCCACACATCCACCCACTCCCTCCCATCTCCCTGCCATGGCATTCTCCTACAAAGGGGTATTGAGCCTTCACAGGGTCAATGGCCTCTCCTCTCACTGATGCCCAATAAGGCCATGCTCTGCTACACATGTGGCTGGATCCATGGGTCTCTTCATGTGTACACTTTGGTTGGTAGTTTAGTCTCTAGAAGCTCAGGGGTTCAGGTTTGTTGACATTGTTGTTCTTCCTATGGAGTTGCAAACCACATTCAGCTCCTTCAGTCCTTTCTCTGACTCCTCCATTGGAGACCGTATGCTCAGTCCAGTGGTTGACTTGTGAGCACCCGCCTCTGTATTTGTCAGGTTCTGGCAGAGCCTCTCAGGAGACAACTATATCAGGCTCCTGTCAGCCTGTACTTCGTGACATCCAAAAGAATAACATATACATGCAAGTACTATGCAATAAAATAAATTTTCTTTCTATTATTATTGGCATGTAACTTTTAAAACTGTAATGTGTTCAATAAGAGATGCTGTAGCTTTAGGTTTGAATAGCATCTGAATTTGACATCACATGCATATAAAAAAGTTAATTCCATACACAAGAGGTAAATTTCAAGGGTTGTGCAATAATGTTAATACAGAAAAACATAGGAGTGTCTAATGAAGTTGAAGTACATGAAAAATATTAGACTTTGACTTTCAAAGAGAAAATATATTTTTCAGAATACTAGTAAAATTACATATATAGATATAGATATAGATATAGATATAGATATTGATATAGATATATGCCAAGAGTAATCATGAAGAAAGAGGCTTTAAATATGTGAGTGAGGAGGCCATGGAAAAAGTTGGGAGGAAGAAAGAGAAGAAAGAGGAGGGAAGTTATTTAACTATATTTTAATTAAAAAAATATATTTTTTAAAATTAACTTGAGTATTTCTTATTTACATTTCAAATGTTATTCCTTTCCTGTTTCTGGGCAAACATCCCCTAACCTCTCCCCCTCCCCCCCTATATAAGTGTTCTCCCATCCTCCCCCCACATTCTGCCTCCCCCCCAATTCCGTTCACTGGGGTTCAGTCTTAGCAGGACCAAGGGCTTCCCCCTTCCTGGTTGTCTTACTAGGATATTCATTGTTACCTATGAGGTTGGAGCCCAGGGTCAGTCCATGTATATAATCTTTGGGTAGTGTCTTAGTCCCTGGAAGCTCTGGTTGGTTGGCATTGTTGTTCGTATGGGGTCTCAAACCCCTTCAAGCTCTTTCAGTCCTTTCTCTGATTCCTTCAACGGGGGTCCCGTTCTCAGTTCAGTGGTTTGCTGCTGTCATTCGCCTATGTATTTGCTGTATTCTGGCTGTGTCTCTCAGGAGAGATCTACATCCGGTTCCTGTTGGCCTGCACTTCTTTGCTTCATCCATCTTGTCTAATTGGGTGGCTGTATATGTATGGGCCACATGTGGGACAGGTCCTGAATGGGTGTTCCTTCTGCCTCTGTTTTAATCTTTGCCTCCCTATTCCCTGCCAAGGGTATTCTTTTTCCCCTTCTAAAGAAGGAGTGAAGCATTTGCATAAAATATATATTTTAAGAAGTTGAAATGTGGGGTTGGATATAAAAAAGACACGTGCTCCACTATGTTCATCGCAGCCTTATTTATAATAGCCAGAAGCTGGAAAGAACCCAGATGCCCTTCAACAGAGGAATGGATACAGAAAATGTGGTACATCTACACAATGGAATATTACTCAGCTATCAAAAACAACGAGTTTATGAAATTCAGGCAAATGGTTGAACTGGAAAATATCATCCTGAGTGAGCTAACCCAATCACAGAAAACATACATGGTATGCACTCACTGATAAGTGGCTATTAGCCCAAATGCTTGAATTACCCTAGATGCCTAGAACAAATGAAACTCAAGACGGATGATCAAAATGTGAATGCTTCACTCCTTGTTTAAAAGGGGAACAAGAATACCCTTGGCAGGGAAGAGAGAGGCAAAGAATAAAACAGAGACTGAAGGAACACCCATTCAGAGCCTGCCCCACATGTGGCCCATACATATACAGCCACCCAATTAGACAAGATGGATGAAGCAAAGAAGTGCAGACCGACAGGAGCCGGATGTAGATCGATCCTGAGAGACACAGCCAGAATACAGCAAATACAGAGGCTAATGCCAGCAGAAACCACTGAACTGAGAACGGGACCCCTGTTGAAGGAATCAGAGAAAGCACTGGAAGAGCTTGACGGGGCTCGAGACCCCATATGTACAACAATGCCAAACAACCAGAGCTTCCAGGGACTAAGCCACTACCCAAAGACTATACATGGACTGATCCTCGGCTCTGACCTCATAGGTAGCAAGGAATATCCTAGTAAGAGCACCAGTGGAAGGGGAAGCCCTGGGTCCTACTAAGACTGAACCCCCAGTGAACTAGACTGTCGGGGAGGAGGGCGCAATGGGGGAGGTGGGGAGGTGGAACACCCATAAGGAAGGGGGAGGAAGGGGATGTTTGCCTGGAAACCGAAAGGAATAACACTAAAATGTACATAAGAAATACTCAAGTTAATAAAAAAAAAAAAAAAAAATGGGGGTTGGGGATTTAGCTCAGCGGTAGAGCGCTTGTCTAGGGAGTGCAAGGCCCTGGGTTTGGTCCCCAGCTCCGAAAAAAAGAAAAGAAAAAAAAAAGTTGAAAATGTTATTTATGTAATTTACGAAATATTTGCCAAATTAAAAAAGAATCCCAATAAAAGAATGAACAGCTTCCCATAAATATAGAGTTTAGCATTCATAATCTACCAATCCATAAAATACTCATATTAAACATATGTGAAAATCATATCAATAAAAAAAAGTATGACCGAAAAGTATTTAACTTTATGATTAATGTGTGGTTAGGAATGATGTAGAAAAGATATGCAAATAATCAGTCATAGCTTGAAATAGTGTCATAATCTTTGTTATGGTAGAATATATATTAAATCCAAGAGATACAATCTCAGAAAATAGAATAGATAAACTTTTATTTGAAAACTGACAATAATTAATTAGGATTTGGATGTAGTACAGTTGAAACTCACACACGTTGGAAAGTCTTAACAATAGTTCACTATATTTACTTTGAAAAACCTTTAGCAGTTTCTCTACAGAAGAACTAAACATGAATATGATCCTGAGGGTTTTTTTTTCTTGGTATCCTTAAACCAAATTTTAGTGGATCTCACAATGAGAAGGTTTCTGGATGATACTAACCTATAAATAGATTAAATGGGACATAGTTGTGTACCTTCCTAGTTTGGGCACGTTGTGCTCATAAAGTTGAACACCTGGATAAGGAAAAAACCTGAGTAAATATAAGTTCTGCCCAACTTTTTCTACCTTGTATATCAGTCTTTCTGTTTCATATATCTCAAATGTGATACTTTCTTCTCTTGTGTTTCCAGCCTTCAAGTTTTCAGACTTGAATATGCATGGCTAGCTTCTATGTTGAGGCCTTTGTCTCAGAATCAAACCAGAAATAGGTTTGTGTGCATAACTAGCCTTTGAAATGCAAATATTGTGATGAATCCTCCATAATCAACTCCTTTTAATCTTTTCTGACCCTTCTGTTTTTCTATTCTCTTATTACTTTTTTCTTTTTTCTTTTTTTTTTAATGATGTTGACCTTTTATTTTTTCTTATATATCAAATCAATTATGTTTTTTTCTGGATACACACACACACACACACACACACACAGAGAGAGAGAGAGAGAGAGAGAGAGAGAGAGAGAGAGAGAGAGAGAGAGATTTCAAAGCTGAGATATGGAAATTGGTTGTAACAAAAACATGAAGATATAGAGTTTAAAGAATCAGTTATTTCAGCAGTGACAGCTGCAGAGACCCACAGCCAAACATCAGGCAAACCTCCGGAAGTCTTTTTTGAATAGTGTGGGATAGAATTGAGCAAGCAAGTGTGGTCAAGAACACCACAGAAGACCTATAGAGTCAAATAATCTGGACCCATGGGGATTCACAGAGCTTGAACCACCAACCAAACCATGCATGGGCTGGATCTAGGCCCCTATATGTTTGTGGTAGATGCACATCTTGTTCATGCGGTTTCCTTAACAAGGCTGTCAGGCTTTTGTCTGCCTTTAGTCTCCTTCCCCTATCTAGACTGCCTGGTTGTGCCTCAGGAGGAGAGGATATGCCTAGTTCTTCTGGTACTAGGTATCCCATGGAAGTGTGGTACACAAGGGGGCTTCATCTTCTCTGAGGACAAGGGGAGAGGGTAATGGGGGTGGCATTATAAGGAATAAGAAGAGAGGAAGAAGGGCTGAGATTGTGATAAAAATGAATAAAAACATTGAAACAAAAGAATCAGTTATTTCTCAACTGCATTTCAGAAGTACAAACATTAAGGGTAGCTTTATTAAGGTGTCTGATGAAAGAGTCACAAATTATTAGAAATTGGAGAAAAGTTGATAACATGCTCTAATGTTTTTTGGAGAGACCTAATAATGAATGGAATTAGATGTTTAGCTGAGTAAATTTTTTTCAGCAAATACTGACAGGAGTAATTCAGATCTTCCTGACAGCTTATAATTGCTTGTGAAAGGAAGGAGAACTGAACACATAGGCATAAAAGAAGCCATAATGTGGAAGGTTTGGAAAACTCTCAGTCTATACATATTTCAAAATCCCCACGTACCCTTTGACTATGCCCTTAAAGGAATACCTGAAAACATTTGTTAAGATTAGTGTACATCACAGATCTTATTGATCTTTTAAATAAATCTAAGAGTATATGTAAGTTGATATTATAAATGATATACCATGTGAGCATAAAGGAAAACAACATCAGAAAGAGATGAGTAGGTGAAAAGATTTTTTTCTCTCCAGAAGAAGGATAAAGAACAGAAGGCAGTGCAGAGGTAATTGGAGCTGATTCTATCACTGTTACCGGTGTGGGCAAAGCTGCTTCCTCCTTCACTTACAAGTTAAAGCTGTACATTCCAGAGGTGGTATCCATGCTATGTGACCTGTGAACACAGATGTCTGGGAAGCAAAATAGGTAGAAACATGCAGCAGATCCATGCAGCCATGCTGTAATCTCAGTGGACCCTGAAAGATGCATTTCAATCTGAGGAGAATTAGTCACCAGTGTTAATAACTAATGGACTATACTTTGCTGTTTTAAAATTCTTATAACCAACCATTAACTCTCACCAACTAATCTCTTTGGTTTATGGTGAAATATCCATGGTATTTCCCGAAGATATATATTTGCAAACACCTAAGACATGTAATCTCACTAGTTCAGAGGTAGAAACTTTGACACTGTTCCTGTACTAAAAGACTGATTCCTGGATATGACCTTGCACTTAATAGAATACGTTTGATACTAAAAGATAGAAGCATTTGGGGGACTAGTTGGATGAATACATGCATGTGAGAAGAATGGGAATTATTCCAAGGCAATGGTTGCACATGCCTTTAATCCCAGCATTCTAGAGGCAGAGACAAAGGAATCTCTGAGTTCAAGACCAGCCTGGTCTACAGAGTTCATTTCAGGACCGCCTGAATTACACATCGAAGCCTTCTATTGAAAACCAAATCAAACCATCCCAACCAAACAACAACAACAAAAAACAAAATATACAACAAAAAATTTAAATAGACATTGTTTTGGTAGTGTAGAGTAGAAGTCCGCAGACAATAATATTAACATGTGGAATCCTAAATCAACAATCTGGTAATCTAGTATTTTTTTCAAAGTTGAGAAAGCTTCTTTTTTTTCTCTTGTAACTGCCATTTCGGGATTCAGAATGACAAACACTAGAGATTACATATCCATAGGATTTTTAAATTTTTATCCTTATATTTTGAGAGAATATCTTTCGTTCATTTAATCAACTTAATTAGGATATTTTATTATAGAGTGATGAAGAAGCAAAATGGACAACTATTTCCACTATAAATTATGAACCAAAAGATGCATGTATATGAAAAAAACATGTGCCTAAGTCCAATCGCTAATTTAGAATTTATATATATATAGTCACCAGTAACTAAACAGAAACATGGGTATAAAAATTTCTGAATGAACAATTTGCATGGTACAATACTACTAAGCAATAAGTAACTATAATAGAGAACTGTTGCATAAAACAATACAGAATGGTCTCTTTGATTCAAGTGTTGAGAGAAAAATGTCTGGTATTAAAGTATAAATAGATTCTTGTTCCAAAAATATGAAAGAGAAAAGAAACCAAAGTAGTGTATGATGATGGAGTCCAGCACAGTGGTTGATGCAGGGAAAAATGAACAGAGCGAGCTTTAAGGAACACAGGGTGGCACTAGAAATACTTTGTGCTTTGATGATCCTAGTGTCTATAGAGTATGAATGTGTCTACACAACTGATATATGTATAATAAAGAATAAACACAAAATGAAAGACAAAGGACATTTTTGTACTCAAACTCTATCAAGAAAGGACTATAAGCATAAATTTGTGTATGGCTGGCTGGGACCACAAACCTTATCTTAGAGAATGTGGTGCTTCCTATTCAATAAATGAACTGACCACTTTAGATGTTCCTTCTGAGCCCTCTAACTCACCATCCCTATCCCAGAAGTTCTATCTGACCTAAAGTTTTGAGATATCAACACCAAAGAATTTGAGGTATCAGCTTGGGATTAAATGGACAGCCATGACAGATTATGGACAGCTGGACTATATAGGTCAGGAAACAACCTCCCAAATGAGGAGCATAGGCAGGGGATGAAATACTGGGTTATGGGAGCAGTTAGAATTGAACACTGATTATCCTTACCTTGGGTTGATGTACTCCTGTTAACTCATGCCTCAACTGGGATCTCCTCTCATTGGAGCTCAATGGAGTTAAAGGTGGTCACACTGGGAGAGTCCTGTTGTCAAGCTACTTTGTGTCTTGTTCATCAGTCTTAAGAATTTCATTTCCCTTGTCTTATGCCTTAACTGAATACATGTTTCAATAATGTAGAGGGAGAAATAAAGACTTAGGAATGAAGATGAATGGAAATGTCTACTGAACATGTGAGGATTTTTGGCAGGTGTGTACATGTAAGGAAGGGAAGCTCTATTGACGGAGGATGCCCTTAGCAGTAACTGAAAACCCTGTATTCCTAGCAGAAGTTGAGAGGTCTACGATGTTGATCCTGAAAAAATTCTACAGAGAACACCTGTCTTTTCCATCCACCACAGATGCTGTTTTAGTTGGGTTCCATCATCTTTAGGATCAAAGAGTACAAAAGAGTTTCCTGAATTTGTTTTCTTTCTGTCTCATATTTCCTGCCAAAGGTCACAGACGATACTCTGAATTTGAAGTCAGTGAGTACCTTAGAAATGCAGGCTAAAACTTTTAGGTCCCAGAAACCATATTTGTTGATGCAATACTTTGGGTTTTCTCAGGGTGCCACCACAGATTACAATAAAGACTGAAATGTGCAGCCTTGCTCACATACATTGTTGGTTTGGCAGTGATGGGTATAGCTGGGATTCTTTCTCTGCAGGGCATGAGTAGCAACCTGGTTCCTGACCTCTCCATACCAGTAAGCATTTTGTCATTCCCTTGCTTGTTCTGGGCCTGTACTACTTACTCTGGAGCTCTGAGTTATGTAAGTTATTATAGACCAGAAAACCCAATGCCTGTATAGACCAAGATATTGCTTAGAGATCTTTCCTGTTTGCCAGTTGAGTTTGAACATTGGCAGCTAACTTTTGAATGGACATCTTCCCTCTCTACACAGAGCAGCAGTTAAGCAACTTCCTACCCAAGAGAAGGTTAGAATAAAGCTTTATTCTGTGCATTGGTACTAGGTCTGTTGAGAGAATACTTGCTACGGATGGCAGTGGCAGGATGCAGAGGCGTAAGAAGGCTTGTCCATGATTCTTTGATAGTCTTTACAGCAACTGCTCACAGCTCAGCACTGTCAGTAGCACAATGAGAAAGATTGAACTGGATGTCCAGGATGTTCACTTGAGATGTACTTGCCCCTTTGATACCTTGAATTGCTCCTTTCCCCTCTGTATATTGTAATGCACTAAAAGGAGTTGGTGCAGTTGGGACCTGAGTGGGGTATAGTGAGTGTGTGATGGGTATCTTGATTTTTGCTTGGAAGTTGTTTTCCTGTTAATGAGAGCAAGCAAAAGAACATTCAAGATCAGGACTCGGGAGACAGTCTACATAATCCTTATCTGAGAAATTGAGTAGGAAAGTCTTTCTATCTGAGAAGCTGGAGTAGACTTTCAACTGCTGGGTCTGGAATATGGGAAAATCTTTTAACACCCAAGGGAGAGTCCCATAGCACTTCAGGATGTTTTGGGTGATTTTGTCCTTGTCTCTGAATCTTTATTCAACCTCCATACTATGAAAATTCACATAGTATCATCTGTGATCTGCAAACAGGAAAATAACCCCCATGGACCTCTTCCATTATCCAGCTATGTCTCCTAGGACTTAACTGATCATGGTGCCTACTGCCTTTCTGTGAGAACTGTCAGTCTTGCTCAGGATTAGGCTGTCTGCTCCAGTGTTGCAGTTTGTAAGCAGTAACATGCAGATTATGTTTATGTTATCCAGTAGAGGTTAGGATGGCAGAAATGTTGTTCTCAATGTTGATAAAGAACAATTATTAATTTTTATGGTATGAATATGGAGGCCAGGCTATTACATATTATGGAGTATGACCCAGTCTACATGTTTCAGAATCTTATAAAATATCACAAAACTTATTTTACTTTGAGCTGTTATTAATGCCTTATCAATCTTTTAGCAGTTTTTAAATATATTACAAAATATTATTAAAATGCATTATATAGTTTTATATATATATATATCTTAATTTTGAAATTATATTTAACCATTAGTAGGGTAACATTACTTTCTTGGCATTTCATACACCCTCTAATTCAATGGCAGAGCTCTGCTTTCAGGCTGAATTTAACTATTTATTGCTTTAGTTGAACTTGATGTTTGTTCTATTACATTAGAGGTATTACTTAGGGAAGAAGTCTAGAACATAGATCTGTGTACTGATACATTATGGAAGGTTCTTGGGGGCAAACCTTTACATTTATAAAATGCTTTGTATTCTGATGTTCAGTAAGATCCAAGGGACATCTCCATCTTTTGCTCTTATTTTTATTGTTTACTTTAACTCAATCCACATGTGCAGATTGCAGGTATTTTTGCTTTTACTTTGACTTCATGAAGATCCAGAACTTTAAATGCTAGTAACTTGCAGTCATTGTATGGGGAGGACAAGGTTAATATGTGAAAAACTAAATTTAGTGGAGTACATGATAAAGACTAAGTTAACAGCCCCCCCCCTTTTATACTTTAGAGGATCAGAGAATGGAGATTTCTGAGTGAAGTCTTTTATTATCAGCCACATAAAGGGAAAGCTACTCCCCATCTGTCTTCATTTGTTCAAATCCCATTGGAAAACAATGAAAACAATTTCTAGTATTCTTTTTTGCACACAATAGTAGAAACAAACCTTGGCTTACCAGTGTGATATTCTGCCATTTCAGTTTAATACGAAAATAGGGCATTGACAATACATGATCAAGACTGGATTGATTGTCCTGGATATCCACTTGAGTACCTGACACTATGTTCCCTTCAATTGCTCCTTCCTCTCTGTATCTTGGGAAGGAATGAAGCAGATGGACACTCGTCAGATTTGAGAGGGATACAGACTGGCTATTTTGCTTTCCAATTTTCCTACAGAAGAGAGAGAATGAGCTAAAGATACAAGCACAGGGCTTGAACCACAGTATGCAGAATTTCTGTCTGGGAGGCTTGAGGTAAACTTTTTGAGTTAGGACTAAATAAAAGCCCGCTTCCTATACCCAGGAGAGTCCCTACACCACTAAGGGAGTTTTCGGCAATTTTGCACCTTAAAAAATACAAATCTCGGAATAGCTCCATACTAGCTTGGACAATTCACAGAAACTCTTTTGTGGTGTAGGAACAGGAAATTAACTGTTAACTGTTAGTGTTACCTCTTATTCTCCTGTGTGAATTCTCCATATTTCTCAGGGTTAGCCAGTATGGTGTAGTCCTGCAACTGATAAGTGGTTATATTCAGATTCTTCCAGATTACACATTAAAGTATATGTTCTGTCAAACCTAAAACTTATAATTTTTCTCATCAAAGGACAATAAGAGGCCCATTGTCTTGGAATTTGAGACTTTTTCAAGTTTTTTTTTCTTATTCTGATTGCCTGATTCTGTTTGCAGAAGCACCATCTGAGAACTACAAATGGTGATGTGGCAGTTATAATCTGAAATGAGGTAATGAACAATTCAATCTCACAGTGTAAAGTATGAGCCTGGGGAGGCAGGGAATATAAAGGTAGATAAACGGTACAGATTTTATAAAATACCTGATACCCTTGCTGTTTTGAACAATTACAAATGCCTCAGTTATCTGCAGTTAGTAACATTTAGCAGTCATTATAATTTGTAATAGAGTTGCCCTATGTACATTTTTATAACCCAGATATTTGATCACAGAACAAGAGAGTCTTTTATATTTGTAAAAAGGCTTGTAGTACAATGCCTAGTGAAACAAAAGGGGAACCTCCATGACTTGCAGATATTGTTACTTGTTCATTCAGCTTCTACCCACACATGCAACTTGAAGAAATTTTGACTCTGATACTATCAGAAGAAAGTTAAATGCTAGTACCTGGAAATAGAGAATAAATGAAGAGCTAAGGTCAAAGGAGTATATGCTGGAGACTAGGGTATGTGCTAAAGATTGAGGTAAAAGCCTCTCCATTTCCATTTAAAATACTGGAGAATGGGGATCCCTGAGTGATACACCCTTTATTCTCAGCAAGATAAATAGAAAACTACACCCTCTCTGTTTTTATTTATTTCTCAAAATACCCTGAGAAACAGGAAGATCTGTCTAATGTTCTTCTTTGCACACTACAATAGGCACATGACTTGGATCACCAGTGTATTTTGTTCCATTTCAGTCGAAAATGATTATGTTCTATGGGTCATGATACTTTCACTATGAAATGGTAATTCAGGATCCAAGCTATAAGGTACCATACCTCTCAGACATAGGTAATAGAACAGTGGATAAATAAAACAAAGGTACTGGAAAAGAGAATAGTTCTATATCCTCAAGACTGAATGTCAACTTGGAAGAATATGGAGTTTCTCTAGAGAAAAGGATTGGATTGCAGATGGTGTTCAATTGGCCAGTTTTTTCTTAATATTCTTCAGTTTTTTAAAAATATACCTACATATAATAAAGATCCCATTTGCTATATTAAGAACTGTTCAGGGGTGATTGATTCCTATGGTCTCTGAGCTAATCAGTGGAGTAGTCTTTTGATTCAAGATGTGTAGAAAATATTAGGAGTAGGTTAAAAATATCTGTGTCTGAGTCTTTGGAGCTCTATTATCCTGGTTCCCTCTCTCTTTCTCTGGTTCCTTTCCAGCATGAAGTAAAGTTATTTTCTCATTCATATTCTAGGCTTTATGATATTCTGCTATGCCTTGTGCCCAAAGCAAGGGTTCAGCAGCCATATACTGAAACCATGATTCAAATTAAACCAGTCTTTATTTAAATTCTTTCTCCCAGGTATATATGATGGTGTTAAAAACTCCACCATATTTCTTCTACTCCTTACCTTACCTTATGTTATCCCTTGCTAAAGTCCAAGGCAATCTGCTACTCTTCCCTGAAGAATCAAAAAGTAGTTCTATAGGAAGACGAAAAGACTTTGATCACCCAGTAACTGCCAGTTGATTTTTCTGAGGTAGTTGATAACAATGGAATCGAAATGTTAAAGAAAATAACAGAATCTTTCCACCATGTATCTCCTTCTCTAGTATCAGAGGCACAAGCCATGGATGAAGATATGTGTATATGATAGCTCTATTGTGCTCTGTTCTCTTGAATTTTGTGATTAGCTTCTCTCTTGATTTTTCATTCCTGCCTTTTATATTTAATTATATGAAGCTGGTTTATTTGGTTATCTATTCCAAAGATGGTGATCTTTGAGGCTAAGGTTATACCAGACTCAATGATTTATAGGACAGGCAGCTTCTTTTTTAAAAAAAGAAAAATGAGTACCCATGAGTTTAAGTTTGGTGTTTTCCAGTAGTTCACTTCAAGGACTGGAAAGAAGCTATCTGTATTTGCTCAGCCACCTAGTTAAGCTACTTCAAATTTTATGTACAAAGCATAATGAAAGGATTGAAATGCATAATAACAATTGGAAGACTATGATATCTGATATCTTTATAAAATGTTCATGACATCATTTATGAGATAATTTATAACAAAGTAGCATACACACTTTTAAGCCCAGCTTATAAATTTGATGGCATAGGTAGCTGTGGAAAGAGGCAGATCTAAATTTTAAAAATGATTGTACATCTACTAGAGTGTTACTTATAGGAAAATGTTAATCCTTATAAGTACTTATATTAATGATTTATAGATTTTTGTGTTTCATATTCCTTAATATATATTTAATATTCTAAATTTATTTCAAATTATTGTTATGATGAGGATAAGTGAAGTAGCAATAGTATTTTTACGCAGAGTTTTGAATTAAGATTAGCTATACTTCAAGCCAACTTTATAAACTACCGGTACTACTTAGACTTTTAAACTACCTGAACAATCTATGTCATGTATTATCACTTACAATATTGTGTTTTAGTAAGCATCTCTTGATGTAGATCCGGTTTAAGTAAAGGTGAATTTGACCCTTTATTTGTCTTTCTCGTGATCTTTGAAGAGATAAGCGAGATTTTAGAATAATGAATGATACATAGGTTCATAACTTACATAAATATCACAGTATCACTTCATTACATTAGTTTAGGAAACTTACATGGCAAAGCCAAAAACAAATGATGACTATTGAGTTTTACTAATCATGAAGTAGATATAGAAGATACAGTATGAGGGACAACAATATAATCTGCTTGTTTGTTATGGGTGTTTGCTGATTTTCCATAGGACCCAACCTATAAAATCAGATCATTCACAACCTCCAGTAAACTTCTACATTAGAGATTTGACACCTCTGGTGTCCACACCTACCTATACACAGAATTTTAAAAGATTAAAAGTATATGTATTTTGAATCATAAAAATCCATTTAAAAACATTTATGTGCTTTTATAATATATAAGCTAAAATGTTATTATTAATAGCACAACTATGATATTTAATGTCTTCAATAAAATGTGTTTACTACCTTTGATAACTTAATACCTATTGGAAAGAGGCATTATTACACTTAGCTAAGCAGGAAAGCAAAATAGACACAGTTATATAATTTCTGAAAGTATTATAGCTACTAATAGGCTGGTAAAGTCTTATAAACTATGAATTACTCTATACACATTAGGTCCTAACAACTGGATAAACAATAGCTGACAGAATTCCTCTCAATTTAGTATTTATAAATAAATATAAGTTCTTTATGTCATGCATTTTCTAAAATATTATATTGTATTCAATTGGTAAAATAACAACAACAATATCAACAACAACAATAACAACAAAAAATTCCAAATACTTAATTTGATATCTGAACCTCATAGTTGACTCTTGTATTTTCATGCTGGAAATTAGCTGCTGGGGAAGGAAAGAATTACAAACAACTCCAAAGCTATTGAATATGTTTCATGAGTCCCTATAGTCACATTCTTATTTAGACGTGTGTAGAGAACACAGAAGCAAAGCCATCTCAACCACCATTATTTTAGGCACACATGGGAAAGTAATGGGCTTGGTGCACATGAATCCCATAGGTAATTTTGAAGAATGACTCCCTTGTTAATATTTTGCAAACACAAAACTGAGGTGCACAAGAAACATATGCAGAGTATTTAACATCTGGTCAATTTCTTGTGTTGTGTCATATTACAATAAAGCCTTTGTCATATTTCCAGTTACAGTCATCAATTCCCAGAATCCTTGGAAAAGTTTATTTATAAGTATAGATTTAGAAGATTATGAAAAGTATTATGTAATCAGGATTATTAGAGGGGTAAGTTTATGCAACATTTATGGCATCTCATAATAGTGTAGCTGTGGCAGTCACTTATTTAATTATTTTCACTGGGAAAATGTACTCCAACATATTTTTGGTGCCTATACCATATGAGTCACTATGTTAGGTATTAAGAAAACATATAGAAAGTATGTGATCTTTAACCCTTAAAGTACACAAAAGAGAAAAGAGGTTTGTGGATACTCTTAGAAGAATCACTATGCACAAAACTACCATAGAGGTACAATAAGAATTACATGGGAACCTAAAGAATCATGATATGAATAGGAGTAATGAATATGATTTTGAAGAGAATATGAATTACTAAGATATTTTTACTGAATCATCAACAAAAACAAATAAAATTTTATTTTGCAAATTATGAAGGAAAATAAAACTTTGTGAGAACAGGAATAGAGGACAATGTCAAAGGGGTTGAGAACCACTAATACAGAGGTGTGAAATAGGGACAAAAAAAAGGTATAGTGGTTCAGGCAAGGACACTTCGTTAATAAAGATGTACATGTAAATACTTTGTTTCCATTGATAATAGAAGCATAAGTGACTGCATATACCAAAACAATCTGTGAATTCTCAGGTATCTTATATGAACTGTCATTATATGTGCATATAATATATAAACATTAAAGTATCTATATTTATATTTAATATAGTATAAATGTTACATAAATAATAGTCACAGTTCATTGTTTAGTAAATAGTTGTAGGAAAACGTGTTTACCAAGTTGGTACATATTTTGTTAAGTTTATTTAGAATTTATTTCCACATCCATACAACCCATGGATGCAAAAACTAACTGGTATGATATATGTCCTATTTTTACATAAACCAAAACTAATGCATCCATCAAATACTTAAAGACACAGACTTTGTAAACTAGAGAGAAATAAATCGCTTAGAAACATTAATATATCAATTTATTCTTCATAAATAAAACAAATAAATGTAATCAAATAAAGAACTATTATTTATTTGAATCAATGTTCAATACTAACAGTAATTCAAAAGACTATCATAAAGCCAAGATCTAAAGATTTATTTTAAATGTGCTTATACATCTGAAAAATAGCTCTGATATACATGGATCCAAGCCGAAAGAGTATAATAATGTGTGCATTTTCAGTAGCAAATATCAAATTTACAATTTTTGTTATAATTGACATTTAATAGATTGCTATTATTTTCCAATTTTGAAAGAAATAATTAAGGACAGTTTTGACAGTTACATTTAAGAAATATACTCTAACAACATTAAAATTATTTTCCTAGAATTTAAACTCCCAGGATGAATAATATGACGGTGACAATTTTTCAAGTATTTATCTTGAAATAATTTCCTTTTGAGTATAAAATTCCATCAAAAGTCCTTTATTTATTTTTCATGATTGTAATATCAACATGTTGCCATTATTTGGGATATTTGGGTAATTCTATGAGTCTAAGAATAGGGGCTGGAGAGATGGCTCAGCGGTTAAGAGCACTGACTGCTCTTCCAGAGGTCCTGAGTTCAATTCCCAGCAACCACATGGTGGCTCACAACCATCTGTAATGAGATTCAATGCCCTCTTCTGGTGTGCATGAAGACAGCTACAGTGTGCTAATAAATAAAATAAATCTTAAAAAAAAAAAAAAGAGTCTAAGAATAATTAAACCCAGTTAGGACATTGTCTTGGTTGCATATGTGCTTCAACTACATTATTTGTATTAACTGGACAATTTCCTCTAATATCTTGATGCCACTTATTTACTTTGTGATAGTAATACATATTAATGAAGATAATTTGAAAATACAATCAACTGAATGTATTAAAAAGTGGGAAACATTGAGCTGGTGGGAAGGTATAGAGAAAACTTTGTAGATTACCTACCTTCCCAAATGATAATTTAAATTCCATAAATAGAAGTTATAAAGGTTTTTCCATTTGTCTTATTTACTCCCCTATCATTGCCCCTACTCTTCCTGGTCCCCGCTCACACAGTACCTTCATGCATAACTCCTCCTCTTCTGAGAGGGTGGACCTCCACCTGGCTAACCCTCACCCTGGTACATGAAGTTTCTGCAACGGCAGGTACATTTTCCCACTGAGAGCAGATAAGGCAGCCTGTGAGGGAAATGATCCACAGGCAGGTAACAGATTTAGGAACAGCCTCTGTTCTAGTTGTTGGGGGACACACATGATGACCAAGCTGGAAATCTGGTGTATATGTGCTCAGTCCAACCCATGCAAGATCTTTGCTTGGTGGTTCAGCCTCTGAGAGTCCCCAAGCCCCAAGGTTAGTTGACTCAGTTGGTTTTCCTGTGTAGACCCTTTGCTCAATCCTTGTACAAGATTCCCCAAGATCTACTATGAGTCTGTGCCAAATTTCCAAAGTGGTTGTTCCAGTTTACATGCCCCACCAGTAACGGTAGAATGTTCTCCTCGCTTTCCTCCTCAGCAGCACGTGCTATCTGTGAATTATTAGTCTTAATCTGTTCCGATGGTGTAAGATGGAGTCCGTGACTCCTTTTGATTTGAATTTCCTTGATGAGTAAGGACTTTGAAATTTTATGGGTTATTTTGTTTACTTACATTTCAAATGTTAGCCCCCTTCCATGTTTCCCCTGTGAAAGTCCCCAAATACACCCCCCTCCCCTGCCTCAACAAGGGTTCCCCACCTACCCTCCCAACCACTCTCGACCCAGCACCCTAGCATTCCCCTACACTGGGGCATCAAGACTTCACAGGACCAAGGGTTTCCCTTCCCATTGCTTCTCAACAAGGCCATCCTCTGCTACATATGCAGCTGGAGCCATGGGTCCCTCCATGTGTACTCTTTGTTTGGTGTTTTAGTCCCTGGGAACTATGGAAACTCTGATTGGTTGATATTGTTGTACTTATGGGGTTGCAATCCCCTTCAGCTCTTTCAGCCCTTCTCCTAACTTCTCCATCCTGCTCAATCCAATGGTTGACTGCAAGCATCCTCATCTGTATCAGTAAGGCTCTTGGCAGAGTTTCTCAGGAGACATCCATATCAGGCTCCTGTCAGCAAGCACTTCTTGGCATCAGCAAGTGTCTGGGTTTGGTGGCTGCAAATGGGATGGATCCCCAGGTGGGGCAGTCTCTGGATGGCCTTTTCTTCAATCTCTGCTCTACTCTTTGTCCATGTATTTTTCTTTACATAGGAACAATTCTGAGTTAAAATTTTGTGAAGAGTGTGTACCCCCATCCCTCATCTGGGGCACATGTACAACCTCTGGATATGATCTCTAAGGTTCTCTCTCTCCTCGGTTGGATGTGTTAGCTAATGTTATCATTATGGGGTCCTTGGAGCCTCTTGCTTTTCTGGCATCTGAGATTACTAGTAGTTACCCCCAGTTCCCTGTCCCTCACTGTTACACATTTCTGTTCAGCTTCCTGACCCTCTGTACATCTTGCCCATCTCCTCCCACACCTAGTCCTGTCACCCCTTTTTCCTCTTCCCCTCCTCTCTTCCTGCCAAGTCCCTCTGACCCTCAACCTCCCGTGATTATTTTCTTCCCCCTTCTAAGTAGGACTGAGGCACCCATACTTTCCTCTTTCCTTTTCTTGACCTTCATATAGTCTTTAAATTGTATCATGGTTATTTCAAGCTCTTTGCCTAATATTCACTTATCAGTGAGCACAAACCCTGTGTGTTCGTTTGTGACTGTGTTACCTCATTCAGGATGATATTTTCTAGTCCCATCCATTTGCTTGGGAATTTCAGGAAATTTTCTTTAAGTGCTTCTTGGCCACTAGAAATTCCTCTGTTAAGAATTGTCTATTTAGCTCTGTACCCTATTTTTAATTGGGTTACTTAGGTTGTTGATGTCTAACTTCTTGAGTTCTTTGTACATTTTGGATATTAGACCTCTGTTAGATTTGGTTGGTAAAGATCCTTTTCTAGTCTGTAGTCTCCTTAATTTGTTTTAATGACAATGTCCTTTGACTTACAGAAGCTTTTCAGTTTCATGAGGTTGCATTTATCAATTGTTGATTTTAGACCCTAAGCCATTCATGTTCTATTAAGGAAGTTGTCTCCTGCTCTAATACATTCAAGGTGATTTCCCACTCTTGCATTAGATTTAGTGTATCTGGTTTTATGTTCAGGTCTTTGATCCACTGGGACTTGAGTTTTGTGCAGGGTGATAAATGTGGATCTATTTGCATTCTTTTACATGTAAACATCCTGTTAGACCCATACTATTTGTTTAAAAAGCTTTCTTTTTTTTCCCCATTGTATGGATCTGGCTTCTGTGTTAAAAAAAATCAAGTGTCCTTGGGTATGTGGGTTTGTTTTTGGGTCTTGATTTGGTTCCATTAATCAACTTATCTGTTTTTACACCAATACAATGCAATTTTTATTACTATTGTTTTGCAGTAAAACTTGAAATCAGGAATGATGATCTGCTCAGAATTTCTTTTATTGTACAGGATTGCTTTAGATATCTTGGGTTTGTTGCTGTTCTGTTTTGCTTTTTTTCCATATAAAGTTGAGAATTGTTTCAAGGTCTATAAAGAATTGTGTTGGAATTTTGATGGGAAGTGCACTGAATCTCTAGATTGCTTTTGGTAAGATCACTATTCTTACTTTGTGAATCTTACCAATCCATGAACATGGGATATCTTTCTGTCTTCTGATACTTTCTTCAAAGATCTGAAGTTCTTGTCATATAGATCTTTTACTTGCTTGGTTAGAGTTATACCACGATATTTTATATTGTTTGTGGTCATTGTGAAGGGACTATTTTCCTAACTTCTTTCATAGCTCCTTTAGTGTGTGTGTGTGTGTGTGTGTGTGTGTGTGTGTGTGTGTGGGTACTAGTTTATTTGAGAGTTAATTTTTTTGTATCCATCCACTTTCCTAAAAGTGTTTTTCAGCTATAGAATTCCTCTGGTCAATTTTTTGGATCCCTTGTATATATTATCATATCATCTGCACAAAGCTATGCTTTGATTTCTTCATTTGCAATCTGTAACCCCTTAATCTCCTTCAGTTGTCTTATTGCTCTAGCTAGGAGTTCAAATACTATATTGAATATGTAATAAGAGAGTGGGAAGCCTTATCTTGTCCCTGATTTTATTGGAATTTGAGTTTTTCTCCATTTAATTTGATTTTAGCTATTGGATTGCTGTATATTATCTTTATTGTGTTTATGTCAGTTCCTTGTATCCCTGATCTTTCTGAATCTTTTATCATGAAGGGGTGTTGGATTCTTGTAAATGCTTTGTCAGCATCTAATGAAATGATCCAAATATTTTGCATTCAGTTTGTTTATATGGTGGATCGCAAGGATCAATGTTCATATATTGAACCATTCTTTCATCCCTGGCATAAAGCCCACTTAATTATTGTGGATGATTTTTTTTTTTTTGCTTTAGTGTTCATGAGGGAGATTGTTCTGAAATTCTTTTTCTTTTTGGAATCTTTGTCTGGTTTAAGTATCAGGGATAGTGTGGCCTCATAGAATGAATTTGGCAAAGTTCCTTCTGTTTCTATTTTATAGAATAGTTTGAGTGGTATTTGTATTAACCCCTCTTTGAACTCTGGTAGAATTCTGTACTAAAACCATGTGATCATGGGCTTGTTTTGGTTGGGAGATATTAATGACTGTTTCTACTACCTTAGGGGTTATAGGAGTTTTTAAATGGCTTTCCTTATCTTGATTTAATTTTGGTAAGAGTTATCTGTCTAGAAAATCATCAAATTCATTTACATTTTCTTTTTTGTGGAGGCTTTTGAAGTGAAATAATGATTTCTTGAATTTCCTCACTTTATGTCATGCCTTCCTTTTCATTACTGATTTTGTTTATTTAAATACTGTCTCTGTGGCTTTTAGTTAGTTTGTCTAACAGTTTGTCTATCTTGTTCATTTTTCTTAAAAAGAAAAAAAACAGCTCTTGGTTTTGTTGATTCTTTTTTTTTTTCAATTTTAGTTTTTTTTTATTTTTCCTGCTTTTTTCTTATGAACGTGAGTATTTCTTATTTACATTTCCAATGTTATTCCTTTTTCCAGTTTCCGGGCCAACATCCCCTTAACCCCTCCCCCTCCCCTTCTTTATGGTTGTTCCCCTCCCCATCCTGCCCCCATTACCGACCTCCCCGCAAGTCTCCCGTTCATTGGGGTCCAGCCTTGTCAGGACCAAGGGTTTCCCCTCCCACTAGGGCCCTTTACAGGCTATTCATTGCTACCTATGCAGTTGGAGTCCAGGGTCAGTCCATGTATATAGTCTTTGTGTAGTGGCTTAGTCCCTGGAAGCTCTGGTTGGTTGGCATTGTTGTTCATATGGGGTCTCGAGCCCCTTCAAGTTCTATCAGTCCTTTCTCTGATTCCTTCAACAGGGGTCTCATTCTCAGTTCAGTGGTTTACTGCTGGCATTTGCCTCTGTATTTGCTGTATTCTGGCTGTGTCTCTCAGGAGAGATCTACATCCGGTTCCTGTCGGCCTGCACTTCTTTGCTTCATCCATCTTGTCTAATTGGGTGGCTGTATATGTATGGGCCACATGTGGGGCAGGCTCTGAATGGGTGTTCCTTCTGCCTCTGTTCTAATCTTTGCCACCCTATTCCCTGCCAAGAGTTTTCTTGTTCCCCTTTTAAAGAAGGAGTGAAGCATTCGCATTTTGGTCATCCTTCTTGAGTTTCATGTGTTCTGTGCATCTAGGGTAATTCAAGCATTTGGGCTAATAGCCACTTATCAATGAGTGCATACCATGTGTTTTTTTCTGTGATTGGGTTACCTCACTCAGGATGATATTTTCCAGTTCCATCCATTTGCCTATGAATTTCATAAAGTCATTGTTTTTGATAGCTGAGTAATATTCCATTGTGTAGATGTACCACATTTTCTGTATCCATTCCTCTGTTGAAGGGCATCTGGGTTCTTTCCAGCTTCTGGCTATTATAAATAAGGCTGCTATGAATATAGTGGAGTACGTGTCTTTTTTATATGTTGGGGCATCTTTTGGGTATATGCCCAAGAGAGGTATAGCTGGATCCTCAGGCAGTTCAATGTCCAATTTTCTGAGGAACCTCCAGACTGATTTTTAGAATGGTTTTACCAGTCTGCAATCCCACCAGCAATGGAGAGAAGGTGCCTCTTTCTCCACATCTTCACCAGCATTTGCTGTCACCTGAGTTTTTGATCTAGCCATTCTCACTAGCGAGGTAAAAAATCTCAGCGCGGTTTTGATTTGCATTTCCTATGACTAAAGATGTTGAACATTTTTTAGGTGTTTCAGCCATTCGCATTTCAGCTGTGAATTTTTTTGTTTACATCTGAACCCCATTTTTTATTAGGTTATTTTGTCTCCCCTGCAGTCTAACTTTTTGGAGTTCTTTTGTACATTTGGATATAAGGCCTCTATTTGTTGTAGGATTGGTAAAGATCTTTTCGCAATCTGTTGGTTGCTGTTTTGTCCTATCCACAGTGTCCTTTGCTTACAGAAGCTTTGCAGTTTTATGAGATCCCCATTTGTTGATTCTTGATCTTTAGAGCATAAGCCATTGGTGTTTTGTTCAGGAAATTTTCCCAGTGCCCATGTGTTAGAGATGCTTCCCCACTTTTTCTTCTATTTGTTTGAGTGTATCTGGTTTGATGTGGAGGACCTTGATCCACTTGGACTTAAGCTTTGTACAGGGAGATAAAATGGTTCAATCTTGCATTCTTCTACATGTTGACTCTCCAGTTGAACCAGCACCATTTGCTGAAAAATGCCATCTTTTTCCATTGATGGTTTTTGGTCTTTGTCAAAAATCCAGTGCCCATAGGTGTGTGGGGGTCCATTTCTGGGTCTTTCAATTTCTATTCCATTGGTCTATCTTTTTGTCTGTCTCTGTACCAATAATTATGCAGTTTTTTAATCACTATTGCTCTGTAATAATGCTTGAGTTCAGGGATAGTGATTCCCCCTGAAGTCCTTTTATTGTTGAGGATAGTTTTAGCTATCCTGGGTTTTTGTTATTCCAGATGAATTTGCAAATTGTTCTGTCTAACTCTTTGAAGAATTGGATTGGTATTTTGATGGGGATAGTATTGAATTTGTAGATCGCTTTTGGTAAAATGGCCCTTTTTCCTATATTAATCCTGCCAATCCATGAGTATGGGAGATCTTTTCCATATTCTGATGTCTTTCTTCAATTTCTTTCTTCAGAGGCTTTTCTTATTGTTCGACCTTTTTACTTGCTTGGTTAAATCACAAACCGAGGTACTTTTTTATATTATTTAGGACTATTTTTTTCTGGCTTGTTTCTTTTTGTGTAGATTCTTTTATATTGTTATTTTTTTTCAATTGATTGATTTCAGGACTGAGTTTAACTATTTTGTGTTGTCTACTTCTGTTTGGTGTATTTACTTCTTTTTGTTCTAGAGCTTACATTTGTGCTGTTAAGTTGTTATGTGATACCTCCAATTTCTTTATGAAGGCACTTAGTAATATGAATTTTCATCTTAGCTCTGCTTTCAACTGTGTCCCACGTATTTGCATATGCTGTGCCTTCATTTTCATTGAATTCTAGAAATTCTTTAATTTCTTTATTTCTTCCCTGACCAAGTGATCATTGAGTAGAGAATTGCTCAATTTCCATTAGTCTGTGAACTTTCTGAAAATTCTGTTGTTGAAGAAGTCCAGCTTTAATCTGTAATAATGTGATAGAATACCTGGGATTATTTCACTCTTCTGATATCTGTTGAGGCTTACTTTGTATCCAATTATATGGTCAATTTTAGAGAAGTTTCTGTGAGGTGCTGAGAAGAATGTGTATTCTTTTGTTTGGGGTGAAAGGTTCTGTGGATATCTGTTATATAAATTTGTTTCAGAACATATATCAATTTCCTTATTTCTCTATGTAATTTCTGTCTTGATAACCTGTCAATTGGTGAGAGTCTGGTGTGGAAATCTTCCACTATTAAACTGTGGTGATCAATGTCTTATTTAAACTTTAATAGTTTTTCTTTTACAACATGAGGCAGATTGAGGGAGGGAACTAGGAGAGAGTGGGGATGGGGAGGGAAACGGAGGATTCAGGATTAGGTGTGGGAAAGGACAGGAGAGATGGCCATGAAAATGAATGGAAATCTGCCACTGACAGGGGTGAGAAGAAGGACATCTTTAGGACAAGAGGAAGACCTAGGATATGAGAGGCACCCAAGAATAATTGGGTTGACCTAAGCGGTGACTCACTATATTGGGGGTATAGAACCTGAAGAGGCCACCACCTATATCCTGACAGGAACTGCAGTAGAACAATAGAGAAACCAACACACTCACAAAACTTTTCAACGTAAAATTTATCCTGCTTATAAGTAATGCACGCCTCGTTGAGGGAGCAGAGAATGAAGAAATGGCCAACCAATAACCAGCCCAACTTGAGACCCATCCACTAGGCAAGCAAAAATCCAAACACTGTCAATATTATTCTGTTGTGCTTGCAGGCAGGAGAATGTTGTCCTCTGATAGGCTCCACATAGCAGCTGATTCAGACACAGCCAAAAAGTGGATGGAGGTTTGGGATTCTTATGGAAGAATAGAAGGAAGGATTGTGGGTCCTGAAAGGGAGAGGAACTCGACAGGAAGACCAACAGAGTCAACTAACCTGGATCCTTGGGTCTCTCAGAATCTGAACTACCAACCAAAGAACATACTACTGGACCTAAGCCTCCATGCATGTATGTAGCAGAATTGCAGCTTGGTCTTCATGTGCATCCTGAACAACTGGAGCAGGGGCTATCTCAAAACTGTTGCCTGTCTGTGGGATAATTCTACTATCTGGGCTGTCACGTCTGGCCTCTGTGGGAGAGGAAGGGTCTAGCTTCACAGAGACTTGAAGCAGCAGAGGGGATACTCAGGGGGTCCTCAGGTCACAGGTGAAGGGGAGGAGAGATGGAGGAAGGATTGTGGAAGGTGGTGACTAGGAGGTAGCAGTGAGGAGAATGTAAAATGAATAAGTAAAAAAACAAGGAAATTCAAATGAAACCAATTTGAGACTTTTGGTACGAAAAAAAGCTATTGCTAGGACAGAAAAAGAATTGGGTGCCCCCATTTTGGTGCATAGATACTTTGAAATGAGACACTGCTTGGTGGATTTTTCCTTTAATCGGTATGAAAAACCTTTCCCATGTATTTTGACTACTTTTGCTTGAAATTTTTTTATTAGATATTAGAATGGCTACTATAGCTTTTCTGGGTTTGTTTCCTTGGAAAACCTTTTGTCAGCCCTTTAATCTGAGTCAAATTCTAGATTTATTGCTGAGGCTGGTGTACTGCATACAGCAGAATGAAGGCTCCTGCTTTCGCATCCACTCTGCTAACCTGCCTTTTTCTTGGGGGAGGGGGTGTCCATTGATTTTGAGAGATATTAATGACCAATGACTGTCAATTCTTTGGTCTTTTTATGTTGTTGTTAGTGTGTGTGTGTGTGTGTGTGTGTGTGTGTGTGTGTGTGTGTTTGTTTTTTAGTGTGTTTTTTTTCTCTTGCTTTCTTATGTCATTACCTCATTGAGTGGAAGTTTTCCTTCTTTTTTTATTGGTATTTTCTTTATTTACATTTCAAATGTAATCCTTTACTGGATTCCCTCCAGAAAATCCCTCACAACCCACCCCTTACCACTGCCTTGATGAGGGTGCTCCCTACTTACAACTTACCCCCACTCCCCCCTCCCACCTCCCCCCACCCTGACATTCCCCCTACCCTGGGGCATTGATTTCACAGGACCAGGGGCTTTTTTCCTTCCATTGATGCCAACAAGGTCATCCTCTGCTACATGTGTGACTGGAGCCATGAATCCCTCAATGTGTACTCTTTGGTTGATGGGTTGCCCCTGAGAGCTCTGGATGTCTGGTTGTTTGACATTGTTGTTCTTCCTATAGGGTTGCAAACCCCCAATTAGGCTCATGTCTGGGTGGATTAATGAAAAGATGGGTTTAAATTTGGTTTTGTCATTGAATATTTTGTTTTCTCTATCTATGATGATTAAAATTTTTGCTGTGTATAATAGCCTGGCCTCTCATTTGTGGTCTCTTAGTGTAGACAAGACATCTGCTCAGGTCCTTCTAGCTTTTAGAGCCTCTGTTGAGAAGTCAGATATAATTCTGCCTTCTTTTGTTACTTGGCCTTTCCTTGCAGCTTTTAATATTGTTTCTTTGTTCTGTAATTTATGCTTTAACTATTATATGGCAGGAGGATTTTCTTTCTGCTCTACTCTATTTGGTGTTCTATAAACTTCTTATATGTTTACAGGGATCTCATTCCTTACATTAGGGACATGTTCTGTGATTTTTTAAAAGATAATTTCTGGGCCACTGAGTTGGGAATCTTCTTCTATTCCTATTTTTCTTAGGTTTGGTCTTTTCATAGTTTCCCAAATTTTCTGGAGGTTTTATGTTGGAAGCTTTTTAAATTTGGCAGTTTTGTTGACTAATTTATCAATTTATTCTATAGTACCTTCAGAGCCTGAGTTTCTCTCTTGAATATCGTATATTCTGTTGGAAAAGCTTGCATCTGTATTTCATTTTCCCTTCCCTAGATTTTCAATCTCCACAATTGCCTCAGTTTGTGTTTTATTTATTGCTTTATTCCATATTCAGATCTTGAACAATTTTATTCATTTCCTTCTCCTATTTGATTACATTTTCTTGTATTCCATATAGTACTGGTTGTTAGTCTAGTCTTTAACAGCAGAGACCAGTTCTCCTGTATTTTTTTTATCTTTGTTTCATCTTTAAATGCATAAACCTGTTTTATTGTATTTTTCCTGTATATCTTTAAGGGATTCATTCATTTCATCTTTAAGGCCTCTATCATGCTCATACAAAATTGAAGGTCATTGTCTTCCAATTCAGGTATGTTACAATATTTAGATCTTACTGTAGTAAGAGAGCTAGGTTCTGATGGTTCCATTTTGCCCTAACATTTTTTGGGAGGGTGAGATTGGCTCAAGGAATAGAGTGATGATCTGTGATTGCAGACAAATGTGTGAACCGTAAGGTCCTAATAAAGTTATTATACATGAACACTGTCTAGTATTAATGGATATACTAAATGTGCATAATGCTTGCCTTTTTAAGAAATACAACTAATGTATATGGGTATGCTAGGAGATTTTTTAGCGCCTTCTAATATGAAGCCCACATTCTATCAGAGCCTGCACTGTTTGATTCAACATGGCTCAGGATTGTAACATTAAAATTACTTCATATATGTAAGGTCAACAATATAAAGATCACGGAATCTATTGAGGCATAAGGACCAAGGTTTTCACTTTCTAAAGAAGCTGCTCCAGTCTTTTGTCATAAAAGGGACAGATTCTTAACACCTGTAGAGTCACTTTAGGCTTTTCTTGTGCCTATTTGTAGGTCAGTTTGTATTATTAGAAATAATGTCATAAAAAATTAAAAATGTACCATAGAAGTATATCTTAAGCCAAAGGAAATGAAATTAATGCAATTATAAAAGTGTTAATGTAACGACAGTATTAATTATAGCGTGTCAAAACAGCAATATTTGCAATTTAGTAATAAAATGGTAATGATTTATTTATTGGATATTTTATTAATATTTAAAATGTTACTCTCTTTCCTGGTTTCCCATCCATAAGCCCCCATAGGAAATCCCCCTCCCCTTTCTTCTCTAAGGTTTTCCTCCTACCAAAACCATACCCCCTTCTTGCCTCCCTGCCCTGACATTCCCCTACACTTGGGATGGGGTGGAGTCCAGACTTGACATGACCAAGGGTTTCTCCTCCCACTGGTGCCCTAAAAGGCCATCCTCTGCTACATATATAGCTAGAGCCATGGGTCTGTCCATGTGTAGTCTTTTGGTAGTGGTTTAGTCCCTGTGAGCTCTGGTTGTTTGATATTGTTCTTATGGGGTTACAGCCCCTTCAGTTCTTTCTTTCCTTTTTCTAATTCCTTCAATAGGGACCCGCTCAGTTCAATGATTTGCTGCTAGCATATGCCTCTGTATTCTACATGTTCTGACAGAGCATCTCAGGAGACCGCTATATCAAGCTCCTGTCAACATGTACTTCTTGGCTTCATTAATATTTTCTAGGTTTGGTGGCTGTATATATGTATGGGGTGGATCCCCAAGTGGGGCAGGATCTGAATGGCAAATGCTTCAGTCTCTGCTCCAATCTTTGTCTCCGTATTTCCTCCTATAAATATTTTTGTTCCCCCTTTTAAGAAGGACTGAAGCATCTGCACATTGGCCATCCTTCTTTCTGAACTTCATGTCTGTGGATTGTATCTTGGGTAATTCATAAAAAGTTGGGCTAATATCCACTAAAACAGTAAGTGTGCAATATGTGGCAGGTTTTTTTTTTTTTTTTGGTGATTGGGTTACCTCACTCAAAATGATACTTTCTATCCACTTACCTATGAACTTCCTGAAGTCATTGTTTTTGATAGCTGAGTAGTACTCCATTGTGTATATGTACCACATTTTCTGTATCAGTTCCTCTGTTGAAGGGCATCTGGTTCTTTCCAGCTTCTGGCTATTATAAATAAGGCTGCTATGAACATAGTGGATCATGTGTCTTTGTTGTAGAGTGGTTGTACTAGCTTGCAATCCTACCAACAATGGAGGAGTGTTCCTCTTTCTCCACATCCTCACCAGCATCTGCTGTCACCTGAGTTTTTGATCTTAGCCACTCTGACTGGTATGAGATGGAATCTCAGGGTTGTTTTGGTTTGCATTTCCCTCATGACTAAGGATATTGAGCATTTCTTTAGGTACTTCTCAGACATTTGATATTCTTCATCTGATAATTCTTTCTTAAGCTCTGTAGCCCATTTTTAATAGGGTTATTTGATTCTCAGAAGTCTAATTTCTTGAGTTCTTTGTGTATTTTGGTTATTAGACCTCTATCAGATGTAGGATTGTTAAAGATCTTTACCCAATCTGTTGATTGGCATTTTATCCTAATGACAGTGTCCTTTGCCTTACAGAAGCTTTGCAGTTTTATGAGAGTCCATTTGTCAATTCTGGATCTTAGAGCATAAGTTATTTATGTTTCCTTGAGGAAATTTTCCCCAGTGCCCATGTGTTTGAAATTCTGCCCCGTTTTTTCTTCTATAAGTTTGAGAGTATCTGGTTTTATGTGGATGTCCTTGATCCACTTGGACTTAAGCTTTGTACAGGGCAATAAAAGTGGATCAATTTGCATTCTTCTACATGGTGACGTCCAGTTGAACCAGCACCATTTATTGAAAATGCTATTCTTTTTCCATTGGATGGTTTTAGCATCTCTGTCAAAGATCAATTGACCATAGATATGTGCATTAATTTCTAGGGTCTTCAATTTATTCCATTGATCTACTTGCCTGTCTCTGTACCCGTACCATATGGATTTATCACTATTGCAGTGTAACACAGCTTGAGGTCAGGGATGGTGATTACCCCAGAAGTTCTTTTAATGTCGAGGATACTTTCTGCTATCCTGGGTTTTTTGTTTTTTGTTTTTTGTTTTTTGTTTGTTTTTTTTTTTTGTTATTCCAAATGAATTTGCAAATTGCTCTTTCTAACTCTATGAAGAATTGAGTTGGAATTTTGATGGTGATTGCATTAAATTTGTAGATTGCTTTTTGGCAAAATAGCAATTTTTACTATATTAATCCTGCCAATCCATGAGCATGAGAGGTCTTTCCATCTTCTGAGATCGTCTTCAATTTCTTTCTTGAGAAAATTGAAGTTCTTGTCATACATATCTTTCACTTGCTTGGTTAGAGTCATTATGAGGTGCTTTATGTTATTTGGGACTATTTTGAAGGAGGTCATTTCCCTAATTTCTTTTTCAGCCTGTTTTTACTTTGAGTGGAGAAAGGCTACTGATTTGCTTGAGTTAATTTTATACCCAACCACTTTGTGAAGTTGTTTCTCTGGCTCAGTTGTTGTCTGGTGGAAATTTTGGGGTCACTTAAGTATACTATCTTATCATTTGCAAATAGTGATATTTTTACTTCTTCCTTTCCAATTTTTATCCCTTTGACCTCCATTCGTTGTCTGATTGCTCTGGGTAAAACTTTGAGTACTACCTGGAATTATAAGGAAAAGAGTGGGTAGCCTTGTCTAGTACCTTATTTTAGTGGGATTGCTTCAAGATTCTCTACATTTATTTTGATGTTGGCTTCTGTTTTGATGCATAGTGCTTATACTATGTATAAGTATGGGCCTTGAATTCCTGATCTTTCCAAAAATTTTATTATGAAGGGGTGTTGAATTTTGTGAAATGTTTTCTCAGCATCTAATGAGATGATCGAGTGGTTTTTGCTTCGAGTTTGTTTACATAGTTAATTATATTGATGGACTTCCATATACTGAACTACCCCAATCATGTTAGGACCAAGGGCTTCTACTGCTTTTGGTGCCCACAAAGCCCATCCTCTGCTACATATGCATCTGGTACAATGGGTCAGTCCATGTATAGTATTGGGGTAGTGGTTTAGTCCCTGGGAGCTCTGCTTGGTTGGCATTATTGTATACCTCTTTTGATCCTTTCACCAATTCCTCCAACCGGGTTCCTGTTCTCAGTTCAATGGTTTGCTGCTAGCATTTGCCTCTGTATTTGAAGGGGGGCCAGGAAGGGGGAGGTGGATGTGTAGGGGAACACCCTTGTAGAAAAGGGGGAGGGGGAGGGGATAGGGGGCTTATGGACAGGAAACCTGGAAAGGGTTTTATTTACATTTGAAATGTAAATAAAAATATCAAACAAAACAAAACAAAGAAACTGTGCTGCATCCCTGGGATGAAGCCTACAAGATCATGGTGGATGATCATTTTGATGTTTTCTTGGATTCAGTTTGTAGAAATTTTATTGAGTAGTTCTACACAAATATTCATAAGGAGAATTGGTCTTAAAGTCTCTTTCTTTGTTGGTTCTTTGTGTGATTTAGGTATATGCATAATTGTGACTTCATAGAAGGAATTGGGTAGTGTTCCTTTTGTTAAACCATTACAATTTTTGTGGAATAATTTGACAGTATTGGTATTAGGTCTTCTATGAGGGTCTGATAGAATTCTGTACTAAACCCATATGGTCCTGGGCTTTTTGTTTTTGAGTGACTTTTACTTACTGCTTCTATTTCTTTAGGAGTTATGGGAATATTTAGATGGTTTACCTGACCCTGATTTTACTTTGGTACCTGGTATCTGTCTAGAAAATTGTTCATCTTGTCCAGATTTTCAAGTTTTGTTCAACATAGGCTTTTGTAGTAGAATCTGATGATTTTTTAATTTTCCTCAGATTATGTTGTTATGTCTCCTTTTCATTTCTGATTTTGTTAATTTGGATACATTCTCTGTGCTCTCTGGTTAGTTTGGGTAATGGTTTAACTATCTTATTGATTTTTTCAAAGAGCCAGCTCCTGGTTTTGTTGACTCTGTATAGATCAATTTTGTTTCTACTTGTTTGCTATCAACCCTGAGTTTATTTCCTGCCTTCTACTCCTCTTGGGTGTATTTGCTTCTTTTTGTTCTCCAGCTTTTACTTGTGTCGTCAAGCTGCTGACATATGCTCTTTCCTGTTTCTTTTCAGAGGCACTCAGAGATATGAGTTTTCCCTTTAGCACAGCTTTCTTTGTGTCCCATAAATTTGGGTATGTTGTTACTTCATTTTCACTAAATTGCAAAATGTATTTTATTTCTTTCTTTATTTCTTCCTTGACCAGATTATCATTAAGTAGAGCCTTGTTCAGCTCCATGTGTATGTGGGCTTGATTTTTTTTTTTTTTTTGTTATTGAAGACCAGCCTTTAGTCTGTGGTGATCTGATAGATGTATGGGATTATTTTCCTAATCTTTCTTGTATCTGTTGAGGCCTGTTTATGACCAACTGTCAGAGCCTCCTGGGTCCCCTGCAGTGTTTCACCCCCTTGTCTGACACTTCTGGGTCCCTTGCAGGGTTTGACCCCTGCTGAGCCCTGCTGATGCATGTGGAAACCTTTTGTTCCTAACAAAGGAACAGTCTGGCCTAGTAACTACTCACCTTGGTGATGGTCAATTCGTTCCCCTCTTTTGTCTTCGCAGTCTTTTGTTTTTGAGATTTAGGCTGGTCTTCCTGTATTTCTCCCCAGTAAACTGGGGGCAGTATTTGGTCTTTTGTTACAGAAGCCTCAAGCCGGGTTTCCTACTGTGCTTCCCAGATTTTTCCACCTGGTCAACTTTGGGTATATATTCGGTGAATAAAGCTACAGAATTGCCTTTTCTTGCTTAACACAAATAACGCGCATGTGTGTTCTTTAATCCCACAGGCTTATTATGCCTGATTCGCGGTGCTGTGTCAGTGCAGTCAGAGACAACCAATTATATGGTCAATTTTACAGAAGGTACCATGACTTTCTAAGAAGACGGTATATTCTTTTGTTTTAGGATGAAATGTTCTGTAGATATCTGTTAAATCCATTTGCTTCATAACTTCTGTTAGTTTCTATATGTCTCTGTTTAATTTCTGTTTCAGTGATCTGTCCATTAATGAGAGTTGGGTGTTGAATTCTCTTACTATTATTGTGTGAGGGCCAATGTGTGCTTTGAGTTTTAAGAAGGTTTCTTTAATTTATGTAGGTACCCTTGCATTAGGAGCATAGATATTCAGGATTAATAGTTCATCTTGGGGGATTGGGGATTTAGCTCAGTGGTAGAGCGTTTGCCTAGCAAGCACAAGGCCCTGGGTTCGGTCCCCAGCTCCGGAAAAAAAAGAAAAAAAGAAGAAAAGAGTTCATCTTGGTGGATTTTTCCTTTGATGAATATGAAGTGTAGCTCCTTATCTTTTTTGATAATTTTTGGTTGAAAGTCTATTTTATTTGATATTCGAATGGCTATGCCAACTTGTTTCTTGGGATCGCTTGCTTGGAAACATTTTTTCTGCCCCTTTACTCTGAGGTAGTGTTTGTCTTTTGTCAGTGAGGTATGTTTCCTGTATGCAGCAAAATGCTGGGTTCTGTTTACATGTCCAGTCTGTTAGTCTATGTCTTTTTATTGAGGGATTGTGTCTATTGTTGTTAAAAGATATTAATGCATAATGATTGTTGATTTCTGTTATTTTTGTTGTTAGAGGTGGAATTATGATTGTGTGGCTTTCTTCTTTGGGTTCCTTGCAATGAGGTTACTTTTTTGCTTTTCTAGCATGTAGTTTTCCTCCTTGTATTGGAATTTTCCATCTATTATGCTTTGAAGGGCTGAATTTGTAGAAAGATATAGTGTAAATTTGGTTTTGTCACATAATATCTTGGTTTCTCCATCTATGTTAATGGAAAGTTTTGCCAGATATAGTAGCCTGGGCTGGTATTTGTGTTTTTGTAGGGTCTGTAGGACATCTGCCCAGAATCTTCTGGCTTTCATAGTCTCTGGTGAGAAGCCTGGTGTAATTCTGATATGTCTGCCTTTATATATTACTAGACAGGTTTTACGTACTGCTTTTAAAATTCTTTCTTTGTTTTGTGCATTTGGTGTTTTGAATATTATGTGATGGGAGGAATTTCTTTTCTGGTTCAATCTATTTGGAGTTCTGTAGCATTCTTGTATGTTTATGGGCATCTCTTTCTTTAGGTTAGGGAAGTTTTCTTCTAAAATTTTGTTGGAAGTATTTACTGGCCTTGTAAGTTGGGAGTCTTCACTCTTTTCTATACCTATTATCCTTAGGTTTGATTTTCTCATTGTGTCCTGGATTTCTGACTGTTTTGAGTTAGGAACTTTTTGCGTTTTGTATTATGTTTGATGGTTGTGTCAGTGTTTTCCATGGTATCTTCTGCCCCTGAGATTCTCTCTTCTATCTCTTGTATTTTCTTGGTGATGCTTGCATCTGTGGCTCCTGATCTCTCTCCTAGGTTTTCTATCTCCAGGGTGTCTCCCTTTGAGCTTTCTTTATTGTTTTGATTTCCATTTTTAAATCCTGAATGGTTTTGTTCAATTCCTTTACCTGTTTGGTTGTGTTTTCCTGTAATTCTTTAAGGGATTTCTGTGCTTCCTTTAAAAGGGCTCTACTTGTTTACCTGTGTTATCTTATATTTCTTTAATGGAGTTATTTATGTCCTCCTTAAAGTCCTCTATCATCAGCATGAGATGTGACTTTAAACCAAATCTTGCTTTTCCTGTGTGTTTGGATATCCTGTATTTGCTTTGGTGGGGAACTGGGCTCTGATGTTGCCTAGTAGTCTTGGTTTCTGTTGCTTAATTTCCTGTGCTTGCCTCTTGCCATCAGATTTTTTCTGGTGTTAACTTTGACTCTGACAGTAGCTTGACCCTCCTGTAAGCCTGTGTGTCAGTACTTAGGTAAACCTGTTTTTTTGTTGTTTTTTTTTTTTTCTTACCCAGATCTGGGAACAGAGATCTGCTCCTGGGTTTGTGTGTCCTGAAGCTTCCAGGCAGGTCACTTTGAGCAGAATAGTTAGTTTTACCTCTGCTCTCATGTGTGTCATCTAAACCAAGGTGCACATATTTTATATTATGAAGGATGACAACCCAACATATGTCATGTAAAATATTTCTATCTTTGAAATACAAATATATCCCAAGTTTAGAAACATTTATTTAGAAGTTTGTGCATTGGACTAATAGCATTGAAAATCAATATCAATTAAATCAATGGAAGCAAAGGAAGGTCTTAGGTAAGAGACTGGTTTTATATGTGTTTGAAAATACAGAGTAATTTTTTTTATTTTAAATATTTTAAACTCAATTTTCCCACACCAAAAAATGTTTGCCTCTCCTTCTATCTTATTTGATGGTGACAGATTATGTTACACAAGGCAGGGGGGCAATGTTAGGATTTTAGGTAATTTTTTTATGCAATTTCAAGTTACACTTGTTAGTGATAGAGATGTAGTTATACTAATTATTTTCATAATACAGTAGGAAGACAAATCATTTCTATTAAACATTGGTTTGCCTATTTTTAACAATTTTGTTATTATCTTGAAACGATAGGTTAGAACCTGAGTAACCCCCTTTCTTTTCAAAAGCACAGAGATATCTTTGGGAATGGTGAATTGCTCTTTTGCCTGAAACTTGTAGAGGCTTTTTTAATATGTTGGAAATATATTTGTTATTTTTATAGTTTTAGGGAGCCATTCTGAGCTATGCAGTCACAGGGCGCTCAGCCCTAAGTGGCTGCTGTAAGATTATGAGATTGTTGGACAAAAGCCTCTCCCAGAAAGATTCCGGGAACAATCACAGGATGATTCAGCCTGAGCAAACACCGGATGTCCCTGAGCAGATTCCTGAGAAGGGCTCGACCTTTTCAAAGAACTTGTCGCCAGAAGACTGTTGCCTCTTTGTTTAAGGAGGCTATCTTACAGTTTAGTGATTCACTTTATATCCTTGGGTACTTCCCAGTACTCCCCCACCCTAAGCTTCAGTTCCTGCTTCAATTACTGCTTCAGAGCTTTAAATGTTGTGCATTCCTCTCAATAAACAGGACCTTGACAACAGAACCTTGTTTGGTCTCCTTTTCTCCCCCACTTGACCCTCAGGTAGCACCTCTTCGGGATACTGAATAACTGGGCCTGCTGGATGGGTCATATAGTTATATCTTTCATGATTCCTAATTTTATTTTTAAATTTTGCATTTTAATTGCCATAAAAGTTTTCTATATATTAATATACAATATGGCAGTTTCATAATTTATGTAATAAAATCAGAGTAATTAACATTTTACTATTCTTAAATACTTATCATTTCTTTGTGTTGAAAACCTTCAGAATCTTCAAGTCCTTTCATATTGCATATTAAGTTTTTATTAAAAGTACCCATCCTGGTGTACCATATATTTCTACAATATTTTACTATTTTCTCATTTTTGGAACATATTATATAACCTTACACTCACATCCTCTAAGAATAAGAAAATTGTGATTAATTTATAATAAATATTAGCTAAACAGATTCCTGTAAGTAAAAAAAAATGCCTGTCTCTCTTTGTATGATGTATATTATTTCTGAATATTTGTAAGTTGCTTGCAAACATATTTTATGGCTAATATCTTTTAAAAGCAGACATAACCAGTTTATCGCTAGAGTTTAAACATACCCCATACAGTTACATAGATTTGTCCTAGATTTAGAAAATAAGGGAATATGCACTGGATATTTTAACTTTTATGTTTTCCTTGATCTTTAGTGGTAGTTATCACTTGAGTCCATTATTCATTCAACACTCTCATATTTAATCTTTCTTTTACATAATTCAATGTCAACAAATTTTAATTATTTATCCCTTAGAGCCCCTTGATGTAATAGAATTTTATGTATTTTCTACAAGTAACTTGAACAAAATATCTCCCTTTAAGAGACACGAAAATGTAGAATATGAATGCAGTATCAAGCAATTTTTCATGCTTGTAAAATTATATAATATTTAAGTGATCTTAAATCTTTCTGTGTGATCAAATATTACTTCTTCATTGTTCAAAATGTAAATCCTATTTTTCTAGCTGTTTGAATATTATTCTACATTATTGCTATCTATAGTCACCCCACTGTGCAAACAGCACACTAAAGCTACTTGTTCTTTTCCAACTGCAGCTATGACTGAGGCCATTCTAAATATATTTTTAAGAAAATCTTCTGTACTGAAGTCAGGCTATTGCTCAAACCAGTGGTTATTTACAAAACCGATGCCCATTGTTTACTTGAATAACAAATATTGAATGTTAGTAAAAATCAACATCAACAGTCATAGAAGCTAATGCATTTTAGTAATGAGTAATTACATTTTAATTTATTCATCGAATGTGATCAAATTGTTTTTCTTGTCTTCAATAATTTCTTGCATTTGTCTTTTAGGAAGAAATTCTAGTATCTTCAAATTCATGAACATAGTTCTAAAAAATCAGAATATATTTATTTGACTTTGATTCTGGTTTTAATGGCATTATAATAATGCTTAAAATAGTTACACCCATAATGTCCATCACTGGTAATTTACCAGATACTGGTAATTTTTATTTGAAATACTTGGATTAATAACAGATGTCCTTGGACTAAAAGATATCTTGTTTCAGTGGAGTCACATGAACTTCTAAATTATTAGTGCCTTATTTAAAAACACAGGGATAAAGGAATAAGCACTATTATTACAAAAATAATATTCAAAATATTTTCAGAAACATAATAAATTATGAAAACTAGAATCATAATTATTAAATTATTTCAGAAGATAAATTATCAGATATTGACTGATATATTTAATTACTTGTAATTCTATCAAAGATTGAGAAGCACGTCTAACTTAAAATGTTCAATGACATTTGTTAGAAGATGGATATTAAAATGAGAAGTTGGCTCGCTAAGTCAAAGTAGCCAAGGACAAGAGAAATAACTAATTCAAATTTCAACAGAATTAACAATTTACAAATTTTTAAAAGTGCACTGTGAAAATTGTAGAAATGAAAACCATAACATTTTAAATATACAAAAGTAAAAGCTCAAAGATGAAAAATCATAGCAATTTAAAAATTAACAGTCATTTGAATTATTTCCAAATTTAAAGATCAAATAGCATTATAAATAATATCACATTGCTATGTATGAATGTTTGAAAAATATGTCAGGATTAAAGTTAGGTGAGTAATCTCTTGCTATCTTAAACATATTTCCTACTGATTTGGACCTGGTTAATTCTATTATTCTTCTATATTCTCTCCTTTCATTTTCTCCAGAATAATGATGTTCACTATCAAATAAGGAAAAATTAATGTTCATCTATGAATGAAGACTTAGGACTATTAATAAAGTTCAATTTCATGGGTGACTTTCTCTATACTAAAGCTTTTATATAGATGTTCTTATTTGATCTGCATAAGATCATATAACAACGATAATACGATCTTGACTTTCAAGATAAGGAAACAAAATCACTCTTTGTAAGCAGAGGGTTAAATATTTTAAATCATTTGATTTCAGTGCTTCAAGTTTTGACCACAGTTTTATAATGCAATTTTTTTATTTTTTATTCATTTTTTTCATCTTTAATAACTTGGATGTTTCTTATTTACATTTCGATTGTTATTCCCTTTCCCGGTTCCCGGGCCAACATCCCCCTAACCCCTCTGCTTCCCCTTCTATATGGGTGTTCGCCACCCCATCCTCCACACATTACTACCCTCCCCCCAACAATGACTATCATTAGTTCCAGTCTTAGCAGGACCAAGGGCTTCCCTTTCCACTGGTGCTATTATTAGGCTATTCATTGCTACCTATGAGGTTGGAGCCCAGGGTCAGTCCATTTATAGACTTTGGGTAGTGGCTTAGTCCCTGGAAGCTCTGGTTGGTTGGCATTGTTGTTCATACAGGGTGTCAAGCCCCTTCAAGCTCTTTCAGTCCTTTCTCTGATTCCTTCAACGGGGTCCCGTTCTCATCGGGGGTCCCGTTCTCAGTTCAGTGGCTTGCTGCTGGCATTCGCCTCTGTATTTGCTGTATTCTGGCTGTGTCTCTCAAGAGAGATCTACATCCAGTTCCTGTCAGCTTGCACTTCCTTGCTTCATCCATCTTATCTAGTTTGGTGGCTGTATATGTATGGGTCACATGTGAGGCAGGCTCTGAATGGGTGTTACTTATGCCTCTGTTCTAAACTTTGCCTACTTATTTCCTCCCAAGAGTATTTTTGTCCCCCTTTTAAAGAAGGAGTGAAGCATTCGAATTTTGGTCATCCATCTTGAGTTTCATGTGTTCTGTGCATCTAGGGTAAGTTGAGCATTTGGGCTAATATCCACTTATCAATGATGGCATACCATGTGTGTTTTTCTGTGATTGGGTTTACCTCACTCAGGATGATATTTTCCAGTTCCCTCCATTTGCCTATGAATTTCATAAAGTCATTGTTTTTGATAGCTGAGTAATATTCCATTGTGTAGATGTACCACATTTTCTGTATCCATTCCTCTGTTGAAGGGCATCTGGGTTCTTTCCAGCTTCTGGCTATTATAAATAGGGCTGCTATGAACACAGTGGAGCATGTGTCTTTGTTATATGCTGGGGCATCTTTTGGGTATATGCCCAAGAGAGGTATAGCTGGGTCCTCAGGTAGTTCAATGTCCAATTTTCTGAGGAGCCTCCAGACTGATTTCCAGAATGGTTGTAGCAGTCTGCAACCCCACCAACAATGGAGGAGTGTTCCCCTTTCTCCACATCCTTGCCAGCATTTGCTGTCACCTGAGTTTTTGATCTTAGCCATTCTCACTGGTGTGAGGTGAAATCTCAGGCTTGTTTTGATTTGCATTTCCCTTATGACTAAAGATGTTGAACATTTCTTTAGGTGTTTCTCAGCCATTTGGCATTCCTCAACTGTGAATTCTTTGTTTAGCTCTGAACCCCATTTTTTAATAGGGTTATTTGTCTCCCTGCAGTCTAACTTCTTGAGTTCTTTGTATATTTTGGATATAAGCCCTCTATAAGTTGTAAGATTGGTAAAGATCTTTTCTCAATCTCTTGGTTGTCGTTTTGTCCTGACAACTGTGCCCTTTGCCTTACAGAAGCTTTGTAGTTTTGTTAATTTTTCAATTCTTGATCTTAGAGCATAAGCCACTGGTGTTTTTTTTAGGAAATTTTCTCCAGTGCCCATGTGTTCGAGATTCTTCTCCACTTTTTCTTCTATCAGTTTGAGTGTATCTGGTTTGATATGGAGGTCCTTGTTGCCAAGACGATTAATTTCTTGCTTTTTCTAGGGAGTAGCTTGCCTGCTTGTGTTGGGCTTTACCATTTATTATCCTTTGCAGGCCTGGATTTGTAGAACGATATTGTGTAAATTTGGTTTTGTCATGGAATATCTTGGTTTCTTCATCTATGTTAATTGAGACTTTTGCTGGGTACAGTAACCTGGGCTGGCATTTGTGTTCTCTTAGTGTCTGTATGACATCTTTCCAGGATCTGCTGGCTTTCATAGTCTCTGGTGAGAAGTCTGGTGTAATTCTGATAGGTCTGCCTTTATATGTTACTTGACCTTTTTCCCTTACTGCTTTTAATATTCTTTCTTTGTTTTGTGCAATTGGTATTTTGACTACTATGTGACAGGAGGAGGTTTTTTTTGTTTGTTTGTTTGTTTGTTTGTTTTTTCTGGTCCAATCTATTTGGAGTTCTGTAGGCTTTTTGTATGTTTATGGGCATCTCTTTCTTTAGGTTAGGGAAATTTTCTTCTATGATTTTGTTGAAGATATTTCCTGGTCCTCTGAGTTGGGAGTCTTCATTCTCTTTTATACCTATTATCCTTAGGTTTGATATTCTCATTGAGTCCTGGATTTCCTGTATGTTTTGGACCAGTAGCTTTTTCCATTTTACATTATCTTTGACAGTTGTGTCGATGATTTCTATAGAATCTTCTGCTCCTGAGATTCTCTCTTCTTTCTCTCGTATTCTGTTGGTGATGCTTGTATCTATGGCTCCTTGTCTCTTCCTTTGGTTTTCTTTATCCAGGGTTGTCTCCTTTTGTGCTTTCTTTATTGCTTCTATATCATTTTTTTAATTCCTTCACCTGTTTGATTGTGTTTTCCTGTAATTCTTTCTCGGACTTTTGTGATTCCTTTCTAAGGCTTCTACTTGTTTATTTATGTGTTCCTGCTTTTCTCTAAGGGAGTTCTTTATGTCTTTCTTGAAGTTCTCTATCCTCATGAACAAATGTGATTTAAAATCAAGATCTTGCTTTTCTTGTGTGTTTGGATATTCAGTGTTTGCTTTGGTGGGAGAATTGGGCTCTGATGATGCCATGTAGTCTTGGTTTCTGTTGTTTGGCTTCCTGTGCTTGCCTCTCGCCATCAGGTTTTCTCTGGTTTTACCTTGTTCTGCTATTTCCAACAGTGGCTAGACCGACCGTCCTATAGGCCTGTGTGTTAGGAGTGCTGTAGACCTGTTTTCCTGTTTTCTTTCAGCCAGTTATGGGAACAGAGTGTTCTGCTTTCGGGTGTGTAGTCTTTCCTGTCTACTGGTCTTCAGCTGTTCCTGTGGTCCTGTGTCCTTTGTCCACCAGGCAGGTTGCTTGAAACAGAAAAGTTGGTCTTACCTCTTGTCCCAGGGCTGAAGTTACTACTTGGGGACTGAGTTTGAGCTCTCCGTGAAGGTGGCAGCCAGAAAGGCCTGCCCTGCCTTTTCACCGGGCCCCTGTGCACAGGGGTCCTAGATGACATTAGGTGTTTTTCTCTGGTGTCAGAAATGTGGGCAGAGTGTAATCTCTTCTGGTTTCCCACTTGTGTCTGCCCCTCTGAAGGTTTAGCTCTCCCTCCCACGGGATTTGGATGCAGGGAGCTGTTGAGCAGTTCCATTCAGATCAGGGCCCAGTCTGGACCGCAGGGGACCTTTTATAATGCAATTTTAAAGGCATCAAATAAACATGCTCCTCAGTATTCCTATATTATAACCATTGTGTATCATCCATCACTCTATTAGAAGTGCTATGACAATATAATTCTGAAAATAATTATGTCTTTTTCTATATAAATTATAAACAACTATGCCTCTTATAAGAAAAAATCTATAAAATGGTAATATGTAATATAGAATGTATTTTATAAGTGTAAAACACTAAAACCACTGCTTTTCCCTATACATTAGTATAAATTATCATTAGTAATTGTTTCTTTCCTTTTTTCTTTTATATTCTCCTCTGAGCTATCCAATCTCTGGTCCCTGGACATTCAGGATCTGTAGGATACCTCATTTTTTAAATTTTTATTTAATTTTAAAATTATTTCTTTTACATCCTGATCACTGGCCACCCCTTCCATAATCCTTCACCCATCCCCCACACCTTCTCTGAGAGAATACCCGACCCCAGTATTTCCCAACCCTGGCACATCAAGTTTCTTTGAGTCTAGGTACTTCCTCTCCCATTGAGGCCCAGCAAGGCAGCCTAGCTGGAAGAACATATTTCATAGACAGATAAAAGCTTTGAAATATCCCCTGCTTCAGTTGTTCAGGGTCTACGTGAAGATCAAGCTACATATCTGCTACATATATGCAGGAAGGCCTAAGTCCAGGCCTTGTATGGTGATTTAGACTCTGAGAGGCCCAAGGGTCCAGATAAGTTGAATCTGTTGACCTTCCAGGGTTCCTATCCCCTTTGGGCCTTCAGTCCCTCCTCTTATTCTTCCATAAGAGTCCCTAAACTCAGTCCACTGTTTGTGTATCTGCATCTGTCTGAGTCAGCTGCTGATCAGAGTCTCTCAGAGGATTACCATGATAGGTTATGGTTCACAACATTGGGGATATGGAACCTGAAGAGGCTACCTCCTGTAGCTAGGCAGGAACTCCAGTGGAATGATAGAGATACCAACTCATCAACAAAACTTTCAGCCCAAAATGAATTCATACTATAAGAAATGCAGGCCATGGGGAGGGAACAAAGACTGAGGGAATGGCCAATCAATAACTGGCCCAACCTGAGACCCATCCCATGGGCAAGTGTCCATCCCTAACACTATCACTATCAATGATACTCTGTTATGCTTGCAGACAGGGCACTTCTTAAAGACATATTCAGTGTCACAATAGATGCATAGGAAACCAGTAGCTATGTGGTCCTTCTAAATGAAACAGACATCAATCGCCTTTTGAGTAACACAAGGAAACTATATATATTGTGGGTAGAATATTGAGAGAAAGGATTTTCACAGTGAGAATTAGAGGAATTGATGAAAAGATCCATTACCTTTAAGAGTTAATTTGTAGATATATAAGTGAAAATTCGAAACGCAAGAAAAAAACAGAGAAGAGTTGCTTGAATAATTGCTCAGGCTTATAGTGCTTGCTTTTCTGTCATTTACAGAGGAAGACACTTGTAATATGTGAGACATAAAAAGAATCTTCTCAAGCCCTATGTCCTTAAAGAACAAGGATGATTAATTTAACAATAAAATAAAATGATTAAGCTAGTACTGGAGGCAATGTTGAATCATTTATAGCAAAACATAAGGAAAGATTTAGAATCAAATGGAAATATACATAATTTAAATCAAAAATAAAATAAAATATAAAAATATATTAAAAACATAACAGTAAAACAAAGGAGTACAACAAAGTCCAGTCATAAACAACAGAAAATTCACAATGTCTGATTTAATAGTAAAAATAAAACACCAGATATGTGAAAAGCAAGACTGTATGGCTCAATGCTAGAAGAGAAATCAGAGTGTCAGAAAAATGTGATTAATTAGTAACATTTTTAAACATTTATATATCTATATATCTGTCATATATATTTAAAACTTCAGTACTTTTTATTAAGACTGCATAGAAAATTTTCTAAAAACAAGAACATTTATTTTTAAACTGCAATTTTTCTTTATTGAAAAAAATTTATATAATATAGTTTGACTATCTTCCATCCTCCCATTTCATCTGGATTTGAACCCTTTCTCTCCTTAGAAAACAAAGGGATATAAGATACAATAGCAAAGATCATAACATATACAATTTAAAACAAAAACAAACAAATCAGAATCAGACACAACAACCAACGAAGAAAAAGAGTCAAAGACAAAAAGACAGGAAGTACATATACATGCAAAGGCAAATACATTTGTATACCCATTATACACACACACACACACACACACACACACACACACACACACACACACACACACACAGGATGAATAAGGTAGGGGAAAAACAATACATAACACAACAAAAACAATGACAAATGCCCTGACTGAACTTTTATGAGACTAAGAACCCAAAAATGGCAGTGGATTCATTTTCTGTTGGGATCTACTGTTGGGCATGGGGGCCTACCTTAAGAATGGTTGTTTTGCCTTAAGAGTGGTTTTCTAAGTGACCATTCACTTAGAAAAAAGAAAAAAAATTCATTTGAAACTGGCTATTAATTGGAGCTAGCGTCTGGACTAGGGATGTGTCCATGTGTTCTTTCATTTCTAGGAGAACATTTAATGCAGGCTTATGTAGGCCCTATGCATACTACCAGTCTCTGTGAGTTTATTTGCACATAGGCTGGGCTATGTTTAGAAGGCTTTGATTCCTTGGTGTCCTTCACTACTTCTGGTTCTTACATTCTTTCCTCCTCCTTCTTCACAGTGTTCCCTAAGGCCTGAGGGGAAGAATATGATGGAGACATCCTTTTTTAAAAGCACTGTTTCTTTTCTCTAAGGTCTATAATTGTTTCCTGATCCTAAACTCACCTCACATAGCCTCTCCACAAAGCAATACTTGGGGCAATAAGCAGGCATAATTTGATTTCCTCCAAGATAAATTATAGAGCAAGTGACTTTCAAGATATAGAAACTTTAGTCTTCTTTGTTTTTCAGAAGTTTTTATATAGAAAAAGTAGATGGAAATATGTTTCTCTTAATATTGTTAAATTTTACTAACCATCCTTTTTTATGTTCTGTTTCCTTATTTGAATATAAGCTCCAAGAATGTAGTCTTACTTTTGCTCACTTATTCGTGGTGCTTAGAACTGTGCTAGAAAACAAGCGAGTAAATGGTAAGTCAGTTGGCTTGCTAATGTATTAAGACATTTGAGTAAAGTACAAAGTGAACTGAATAAACTAATTTACAAAGAAAAAGAACATTAAAATTTATTGTTAAATTGCATGGAACAGAAGTCATGGGCTAAGTCTAAAGCAATCTTAACTTGAAGTGAGAAAAATTATGTTGTAGGGCTTAAAATGGGTATGCACACATTATAATGGGATTGCTCGAAAGATAGCTCAGTCAATGAAACATGCTTACTTTGACATACAAAGACATGAGTGTAATATCCAGAACCCATATCAAAATTAATGAGTGTCCTGGTACCTGCTTGCAATCTCAATCCTGAGGAGGCAGACAATAGTGGATCTCTGGGGCTGGCCAGTCCGTCAACTTAGTCTATTTGTAAAATTTCTGGTCAGATACATTGTCTCATAAAAACATTTTAAAGATATATAGATGTTTCCTGAGAAAGAACACTTAATATTTTTCTTTGAACTTCAAATATACGTATATGCACAAACATGTACTTTTCCTATATACACCTACCCACTATGAACATGGATGATACACATGCATACGCAAAAATATGCATATGTTTAAATATATGAATATTCTTATGAACATATAAAAAGTGAAAGTTAATTTAACTACACATTTCTTGCTTCCCTTGACCACAGTAATTAGACCACATCAATAATGAAAAAATGACCATTTTTAGTAATTCAAGGCCCACGTCATTAAAGGTGTTTCAAAAGTAACATATGTGGAATACTTAAAAATTTTTAGAAAATGTACCATTGTATTATGTTCTGCATTTGTTATCACAATAAAGTATCCACATTTTACAAAGCTACTCACAGTCTACATCTCTCTCACTTATACTGGACAGGTCCCTCCCAGCATGTGAAAGTTGCTACACATGGCTAAACTGAGCCGTATTGATTTTTGCTTTTTTGAAGTGTCACTCCTGATATCTGTAAATGATTAAATACTGCACACTGAGCAATGCCGTGTGTCTTTTTCTAGACAGAGCTTTATCTTTGTAGCTGCTGACTTTATCCTGGAGTGTCAGCCATCAAATTATACACTATGTGCGCTCACGCACACAGACACACACACACACACATACACACACACACACACACACACACACACAATGTCTCACTGGCATTCTATTTCATGTCATGAAAGCTATTCATTAAAACAAGTTTTAGGGCTCTGAGTGTCTACATACCATCTGTTCTTGTTCTGTCCTTCTGCCATTGTCTGCTTTGCACCTCCCTATTTCTGGAAATGTGCAGATATTGCTTCCACCATAACTAATAGTTATTCTCCAACTGCAGTCAGGGTCTCTGCTCCTTAGCATTCAGATCAGAACAATCAGTATTTGAAAGTGTGAACAGTAATCAAATAACAACAGCAACAATAATAAAATTGGCATTTTAATTGAAATAAATCCATGAATAGAATACTAATTCTGATTTTTATTACATTGAAAAATTATTTTATAAACAAATATTATACTGATAGTTCATGAGATTAAATTCTTCCTTCTCAGGCATACTCACACCTAAGGAATCAGCTAGTGTATTTCTATACAATAAACAGCTGTACATGCCTGTTGATGTAAAAACATTAAAAATAATTTTCTCATTTTCTCAAGAGTAACCAGTAGTAGGCATGCATGAAATGAGAAACTAGTTTTAGTTTTGTTGTATTCATCAATTTCGAGAACACAGATTTTTTTTTTAAAATAAACACTTGATTACATGAAATATAAACCATGTAAACTTTTATGAACAAATGAGAACTTATATGAAATATATATATATGAAATTCCAAAATAGTACAGCACATAATAAATTTGAGTGGGGCTGTCTAGATTACTTTGTGGTTCGCATTTTCTGTTGTTCCTAATAATTTTGGTTTGACTCTAAGCAAATAAATGGAAATCTAGAACCATTTTTAACGCCCACTCCATGGAATCTGATCCCATGCTGTTTTCTGGTCTCCGTAGGCACATAGGGCATATATAAACAAGCAGGCACACATACATACACATATAAAAATATAAAAGTCAAAACAAAATGAAACAAAGGAAAAATTGTGAGAAAAATGTAATGTTTCCTTTCTGAAATCCTAAAACATGCAAGTCTGATGGAGAAAAATTGTAGTGAGTTCCTAGCCGATCTGTACCACAGTGTGAAACTGTCTCAATACATAGGTTTGCATTATATTTGAATGTTTCTTCATTGTATAAAATTGTACATTGTCTTTAATTTAAAAACCATTTAATTTAAATTTTAAGATTGACATATACAAGGCATTATTTTTTATTACAGGGTCTTACCTTTCATAACTCTCATAAAAAACAAAACAAAACAAAACAACAAAAGAAACCCAAAACAGTATTTTACCAAAATAATGCTTATGATTCAAATCCCAAACACAAATATTTGTTATTGGGTTATATACTAGTATACTAGTATGCCACTACACACACACACACACACACACACACACACACACACACACACACACACACACACACACACACACATATGTTTCTTCAGACCAATTGCTAGGAAATTTGTTTTCCAGTCTTTTATATTCTAAGATAGTGACAAAGACAGATTTGTCACTGAGGCATGTTTCCTGCATGTAGCAAAATGCTGGGTGGTCTTTATGTATCCAGTCTGTTAGTCTATGTTTTTTTTATTGAGGAATTGAGTCCATTGCTATTTATAGATATTAAGGTATAGTGATTGTTGCTTCCCTTTATTTTCATATTTAGAGGTGGAATTATGTTTCTGTGTCTCTCTTCTTCTTTTCCTTTCTTTGCAAAGGGATTACTTTTTTGTTTTTTCTATGGTGTAGTTTCCCTCCTTGTGTTGGAGTTTTCCATCTATTATCTTTTTTAGGGCTTGATTTTTAGAAAGATATTGTATAAATTTGGTTTTGTCATATTTGTTTCTTCATGTATGTTAATTGAGAGTTTTGCTGAATATAGTAGCCTGGTCTGGCATTTTTGTTTTCTTGGGGTTTGCATGACATCTGGCCAGGATCTTTAGGCTTTCATGGTTTCTGATGAGAAGTCTGGTGTAATTCTGATAGGTCTGTATGTCACTTGACCTTTCCCCTTACTATTTTTAAAATTCCTTCTTTGCTTTGTGCATTTGGTGTTTTAACTATTATATGACGGGAAGAATTTCCCTTCTGCTCCAATCTATTTGGAGTTTTGTAGGCTTCTTGAATGTTTATGAGCATTTCTTTCTTTAGGTTATGTAAGTTTAATGTTATAATTTTGTTGAAGATATTTACTGGCCCTTTAATTTGGGAGTCTTCACTCTCTTTCCTACCCATTATCTTTAGGTTTGATCTTCTCATTGGTTCTTGGATTTCCTGGATGTTTTGGGCTAGGAACTTTTTGCATTTTACATTATCTTTGTCAGTTGTGTCAAAAAGCATCAAATACTAATTATAGTTTGATTCTTTATTTCCATGATACTGGTAATAGTATCCATGACCTGTACAGCTTAGACAAGTTGTCTACTAATGAGCAAAATCCTTAGACCACTATATCCTTAGACTACTATACTCTAAAGTTTTTTCTGCATTTGTTATTTTATATACTCTTATTTCTACATGGATTGAGCCACTTAATGGATATATTTGTTCTCTATCTCTCTGTCTCTGTCTGTCTGTCTGTCTCCCTGTCTCATTTATTCTTTCTTATACAATACATATCCTGAATACATCCTGTCCTCCTTAACTTCTCCTAGGTACCACTTTTACCTCCCATCTCTCCTAGAACCACAGCTTCTCAGCTTCTCTTCATAAACTAGTAGGCCTCTCAAAAGTGATATAGCTAGCTGGGTCTTGGGGTAGAACTAGTCACATATTTCTGAGGCTCTACCATATTGATTTCCAAAGTGACTGTAAAATTTGCACTCCTGCCAATAATGGAGACATGTTCCTCTTGCCCCACATCTTTCCAGTATGTTCTGTCATATGTATGTTTTATATTAGCTATTCTATCAAGCATATAATGGAAACATAGAGTCATTTTGCTGATGGCAAAGGATGTTTCTCAACCATTTGTGATTCCTCTACTGACAATTCTCTGATTAGTACTGTGACCACTTTTAAAATTAGACTACTTGGTTTTTTTTTTCAGGATCTTTTTATTTTTTTAATCTTTATTAACTTGGAGTATTTCTTTTTTTTATTTTTTTTTATATTAACTTGAATATTTCTTATATACATTTTGAGTGTTATTCCTTTCCCCATCCTCCCCCACT
>NC_046157.1:2084546-2115448 GCF_011064425.1 Rattus rattus
GATTCAATGTACTAAAATATGGTATTCATATCACATTTTGACAAAATAATTAATTTGTATTGTGTGTATAGTGTATGATGAACGTATGGGCACATACATATTATGGCATATGTGTGAAGATCAGGAAAATTTTGTGGAATTGGATCTTTTTACCTTTGCATGAGCTCTGGGACTTGGATTCAGGTCTTTAGGTTTATGTGCTAAGTGCTTTTTTTTTTTTTTCTCTCTCTCTGAGCCATGTTGCCAGCCCTCACCTAGCTTTCTAGAAGTATAGTTTTAGGAATAAATATGGAACAATCTGTCCAGCCTAAGGCTTGACCAGGGACCCATCTGCTGCTTCTACATTGTCATCATTAGCCCCTAAGCCAACCTTCTCCAAAGACCTAGACACTCAGATTTCTTTCTCAATGATTGAGCCACTGAAATACTAGATAATCTGTGCTCTAGAGTGAATGTTTATGTCCTCCTGAAATATGTGTGTGGTAACGGGGACCACATGGTGATGTGATTATGAGCCTTTGGCAGATAACCAAGTCACAGGTATGTTTCCCTCATGGAGTACTCATGAGTGCGGTTCTGTCCTCAGAAAAGAGACTGGAGAGCTCCGCTGTTCCTTCTGCCATGGGAACACAGCAAGAAGATTGTAGTCTGGGAATGGACATCTGTGGACCTCAGCAAACACCTAACCTGGCACCCTGACTTAGTATTTCCAGTGTTTCTGTGCTGGAAATTTATGTGACTTTTTTTTTTTATTATGACAGACAATCTCTGTTGGGTTCCTGAGGTGGAAACATGCATGTGCCATGCACCATCTGCACAGCAGTCTCCAATGATGTGTAGACGGCAGCTTTATGAGAGCAAAGACCAGTGCCCACATGGTCTTGTAGAAGTGGGGCAATACCCTTTGTCCACAATTTCTTATTTCTAGCTCTATTCCTTCTAGTAGCATTCATGATAAAGTGGAAGACGCTATTTCTCTGTAATTATATTTTTCTTACTACTATCTTCTGTCAGCTATTTTTCATTTAAATTAAAAGAGCATTCTATCTTCAACCATATATTCTGAACTCAAAAAGAAAAATAAATTTAAGATAGTAGCATGAGACAAATACCTTTTCAGTACAAAGAACACCTTCCCGAATAAGGAACTAATGGAACAGTCAAATTATGTGTTCCCTAGAATTATGTTTATGAGTCGGAAGCATTAAAGACAAGCATTTTGCTTTCCAAAACATATTCTGCATTTTACAAGCACTAGTGAGTGGTACTTATAAAATACAGCAGAAATGTAGTCTGTTACAAGAAGTACGTGAGGTCAAACAGAAGCCAAATCGCTTTTTTTTATGTTCAAATCCACAATCTTCATTTAGCATTCATGTTCTTACCCTTTCTGTAGACTTTGGCACTGTTTACACTTAATTTCAACCATTAATTTATAAGTACTACTGTAAGACCCCCAGAGCGGGGAGACCCTCACTCAAGTCTCGGGATGACGCAACCCCCCAAGAACTCACACAAGACCGTCCTTGCTGTAATTACATGAGGTTTATCGATAGCAACCAGTGCACTGGGGTCGAGACTCATATCCCACGAGGGGCAGTGGAGTTCGACCACCACCTGAATTTTCACAGAGCTTATAAAGGAAAAAACCACAAACCAGGGGGAGCAAGAGGGAGGGAGGAGGGGAATTCTAAAACCATAAACTGCCCATACAGTTAGGTCATATGCTAGTCATGTGTAACACACCCAGGGCTTTTGTGACATTGTGATTAGGGGTAGTGACATTTTACAGGGCCATTGGAACATTGTGGCCGGAGGCTATGGGTCATTATGGTTGTTCCAGGAAACTTCTCATGCAAGAATGTTTCGGGAACTATTGTATAGCAAGGGGGGTGAAAAGTTCAAGTTCTCACAGGCCCCACTTCTTCTTTCTGGGTAGCTAGACCCCTATTTCTCCTTTTAGTATTAATTTTAATTCTACATTCCCCACTTCTTCTTCTGCATCGGCTCTAACCTTAGAGCCATTGCTCATCCCATTGTAACTCCTGGTACTGTTGTCGCAGGACCAGTACCTGAACAGCACTCACTCTTTCTTTTATAAAAGCCACCAGCCTATTGAGTATACATGGCCCGAAAGTAAGTAGAAGCATGAGAATTACAATGGGCCCAACTAAAGTAGAGAGGAGAGTGGTTAACCATGGGGACTTATTAAACCAACTTTTAAACCATCCCTGATGCGCTTCTCTGTCTGCCTTTTGTCTAACCTTTTTTTAAGTTTATTTATGGAGTCTTTAATTACTCTTGAATGGCAGTTCTGAATTCTGTATAAGCCTTGCATTGCAACAGCAGATGTCCTTGTGCTGCCCTTGCAGCACCTAGATAGCCTTAGCCCTAAGTAATTCTCAACTCCTTTTTTGTGTCTTACTAAGTCTTTAGCAACAGGATTCCAATCTGGATACTATCTAAACCTGCACACCAAGGTCATGACTAGCTTTTAGAACTTCTAAACTTATATAGATTGTGATCCCCGAGGCACAGTCCCAAGAAGTGTTAGGAGTACTAGCATATGTAAGGTTATATCATTTGTAATGGAAATCAAGCCTATCCCACACCTATCTTGATAGAACCCAGGACAAACATGACTGAATTTCCCTCTAGGTCCCAGCTCTCAGCCCCAACAGCTAGTACACGGCTGGTGAGGGCTGAGAATTGACAGCTGTCAGGGTGGTCAGCAGCACCAGGTACAGTCCTTTCCAGCGAGGCTCGAATGTCTGGGCTCAGTGTAGCTGCAGTCTCCGACCTGGAACTCAGGGTCTCCGGGGCATAGGCTGCTGTCAGCTGTGAGCAGATTTCTTTCTGTATCACCTGTAGGTCTTTTAGCCTGGCATACAAATCATTATTACTATGGCACTATGACATGTTGGTTCAGTAACATCATCTAATACAGTCAGGGGGGCTGAGGCCCCATTTAAGATCTCAAAGGGGTAAGGCTGAATCTGGAAGGGGTATTTCTTGCTCTGAAGAGAGCAAGAGGGAAGGAGTATCACCCAGTCTGTGCCAGTCTCCATGGTCAATTTGGTCAGGGTCTCTTTTAGAGTTCTATTTATTTACTCTACCTGTCCTGAACTTTGAGGTCTGTAAATATAATGTAATTTCCAATCGACCCCTAAATACTTGGCCACACCCTGGCTTACCTTGGCAACGAAAGTAGGGCTGTTGTCTGACCAGATTACCTTGGGCATTCCAAATCGGGGGAAGATTTCTTCCAGTATCTTCTTGATGATTGTAGAGGCCGTCTCTCGTTTGGTGAGGAAAGCTTCTATCTATTCCTGAAAAAGTATCTACAAGCACTAGGAGATACTTGTGATTATATTTTTCTGGTTTTATCTCAGTGAAGTTCACTTCGACTTTTCACTAAACTCTCTAGGTCTCTTTGTCCTGTTTGTTTGCTAAGCATTCACTGTATACTTTCTACTGTCTCTCTGGCTAAAATCTTAAAGTCCTTTATATACACTTAACTACTTGGACAAACTTTTTATCTCTTAAATGAGTCCATTTCTGTCTTTGGCAAAGTGAGTCTTTTCTTTGTTCTCTGGGGAGTATAGCTTTCCCCTCAAGTGTGCCATTGTCCTTTATCTTTTAAGCAATTTGGGCCTTTTCTTCTGTTGTACATTCTAAGTGAGGCCATCCCTTAGTCCAATCCCAGTTCCCAGTGGCTGTCTCTTGCAGGCCTGTAACCAGGATAGGCTCCTGCATAGCCATTTCCCAAGCCACTTTATCTGCTTTGTTACTGTCCCATGCCACTGAATCTCTTCCCTCCTGATATCCTGAGCAATGAATAGTACTCACAGTTGTTGGCTTCACCAGGGCATCCAAGAGATGGTAAAGGCATCTGCAGTGCTGATGTGCTGGGAGGGTAGAAGTTCAGCCATCCCAGATGACGTCGTGTTGTCCACCATGGCAGCACCCACTTGTCTCTGACCTTCATTCATGAAGAGAACTGTGACAAGGTCCTTGGCTTTCAGCAGCGGTCAATCAGCCAGTCGCAGAGGTCTTTCCTCCACCCATGGGCTTCTGCCAGTGTTTGACACTCGTGCTGTGGTGGCTCCAGGTCCGGACTGGGCAGCAAGGTGACCAGATTGTCCCCACCCGGTGGAGAATCTAGTCCATGGCAGCTGACCAGTGGTCCCATCTTTTGGGACACTCTATTCAAAGGCAAACATCAGCCACTCTATCACAGTTTAAGTCCTGGATTGGGTGATAATTGTTAGTGCCCGGCTGGCAGGAGTGATATGTTCCAAGTAGAACAGCGCTAAGCCATTCATCTCCCAGCATCAGGTACTGGTGCACTGAGACAGGTCTTAAGCTCCACATACACAGTCTGCAGATATGTATACACATGGCCTCACCCAGCCATTTCAGCCCACGCAAGCCATTTTGGGGAGCAATTTTCTCATGAGCAAGGGATGGGGGCAGTCAGGGATGACTATGAACTAGTGGGTTACCCGGCCCACGCCAAGGTCCACTGTTATTCGGGCAGTCCATAAGTATTGTTCGTTGCCAGTAGCCCCTTGCACTCAAGGTCTTTGGATATTGGCCCACTTGGGGGCATAGGAGCACAGAGCATTGGGTCCCTGTATCCACACTTCCCTTCTATCTCTGTACATAGCCAGCACTCTAGGACCAAGAAGCTCTCCAGTGGCCCCTCTTGTTCTTTCTTGGGTAGTCCCTGACCCGGTGTCCTTTTTCTTTGCATTAGGCACACTGATCTTTAGCCAGGAATTCTCTTCTGTTGCCAGGTACTATCTTCCTAGGTTCCCTAACTACTGTGGCCAGTATATGTTCCTCTCTCGTCTTTTATCTCTCTTTAGCTCTCTAACTTCCTCTTCTTTTTGTCTCTTTTCTTCCCTAGCTTTCTGCTCTTTTTACCTTCTTTTCTCTTTCTCTTTCTCTTTGTTTAACCTTACTTTCTCTGTAACTTATACTAACTCTCAGCAACTTAACTTAACCCTTCAAGTTTCTGTAACATTCTCTTCATACCCTTTCCTTATCTTGGCCAGATTGGTGGGGCACTTTCCAACCCCTCAGAGACCCACCCTTGGAGCCTGGCGGCCGACCTGGAGCACTCCCTACCTTCAGGCGTCTGAAGACAGCAGGTTTCCTCCGTGGTAAAGGAGTCCTGTAACAGTTACTAACAAGCATCTCAAGAGAATCTTGAGAATAGAAGAGGGCAAACAGCATTTAGTCACACAGCTAAACCAGGAGGCCTTCGTACAAATAAGCACAAGCTTTGTCTATGAAACGGAAAGGTGAGCAGAGAGGCAGCAGATCTGTTATCGACTATCTCTCTAGACTTAGATTTTTCCCTCACGGAGTATCAGCTCCGTGGCTTTGCCTCTCAAGAGAACCAGCCTCCAAATGACACTAGGCTTCTAGTAACAACTAATAACAAAAGGATGGAGAGATGGTTAGAACCTGGTTGCTAGAGTAAGCGGCTGACAAAAGAATCGTAACCGGTTCACCTGGGGCTATCAGGATCTCAGTAGCAGCCCTTTACCAAACTGTCTCACTGGGTTTAAAGGCCCATGGAAAAGAAAACATTAATCCTAACCTTGGCCACCGCCTGACAAGGCAGGCTCCCTTAAAGAACTTCTCTAAATGAGCGCTCTCCTTCTGTGAGCAAATGTCAGAAATTCCTTTCCTGTTCTTGTCTTCCTCATGGTCCTCTCCCACCTCGCTCTCAGCCTTTTTCAGATAGTTCCTCCTGTAACATTTCTAACACAGCCTGTCCCTTTTTTATAGCCTTTTGACAGCATTTCTGATCTTTTAGGCAGCTACGCACTAAGTGCCATACCGGCTGAAACTCCGCTTTTAAGATTCCTTACTCCCAAGCAAAATTTAAATCTTTCCCAGTTCCTCACAGCTGGCTGCGAGCACAAGCACAGATAAAACACTATGTTTTTGTTTTGTATTTTTTTCTTTCCTTTTTTTCAGAGCTGGGGACCGAACCCAGGGCTTTGCGCCTGCTAGGCAAGAGCTCTACCACTGAGCTAAATCCCCAACCCCCACAGGTGCTGGTATTAAAAATTAACTTTGGCTATCAACCAACACACCGCCACTAGAGCGGGGTCCACAAGATTAAGTTTCTTACTCACTAAGCATTAAGGAGACCAAGTAAAACTCTTCGACGAACAAAGCAAACAGTTTCATGATTTCAAACACAGTCGTCGGTCCAAGATTTTAAACACAGTCGTCAGTCCAAATTCAAACACGAAACAAAAGTCAAAAAGACACTAACAGACACCAACACGTCCAGAAAACCACAGTCAGGTCACAAAGAAGACAAACAATTCCAACAGTCAAACAAGTAACAAACAGACGCGCCGCGCGGCTTCGGTACCAAACTGAAACCAAAAATTCAGACGGAGTCAGCGAGGGTCTTGGATCCTCTACTCCAATAAAATTCAGACGGAGTCATCAAGGGTGCGGATCCCTCCGAAAACGGACGGAGGTGCCACGGATCCGGATCTCCCTCTCCTCCAACCACCCTTGGAACGTCTTCCAGGGCTGCGGGGGAGAAGTCTGAGCTCGTCAGCTCCTTCTCTGGCCCGCCCAGATAGTCCCCAGATCTGAGCCTATTGATCGATCGTTCACAGGACAAGACACAACAGACAAAAACCACTCTGGAAATACAGAGGGCCAGGAGGGCAGGTCTTTTCTCCAACCCAGGAGAATCACTGAATCCTCACAGGCACCCAGATGGGAATCTCCCAGGCGTCCCTGGGGTCCCTCCTCACCTCCTGGGACGTCTCCCAGGGCAGTGCAATCAGTGAGCCCCAGGCATGTCTACCGCTCACACTCGCTTCTCTCCTGAGAAACGGGCCTCCCTCCCGCCCGAGATGGGAGTGACTGCAAACCAGAACTCCAGAACTCATGAGAGCAAATACAGACCCAGAGTAGCAAATACAGACCCAGAGTTTAGCGGCACAAAACACAGACACAGACAAAGACACAGATGCTATCTCACCTCCAAGTGGGTCTTTGGAGACGAGGGTGGTCACCCATCCCGGACGAGCCCCCAATGTAAGACCCCAGAGCGGGAGACCCTCACTCAAGTCTCGGGATGACGCAACCCCCAAGAACTCACACAAGACCGTCCTTGCTGTAATTACATGAGGTTTATCGATAGCAACCAGTGCACTGGGGTCGAGACTCAGTATCCCACGCCCAGGGGGCAGTGGAGTTCACCACGACCTGAATTTTCACAGAGCTTATAAAGGAAAAAACCACAAACCAGGGGGAGCAAGAGGGAGGGAGGAGGGGAATTCTAAAACCATAAACTGCCCATACAGTTAGGTCATATGCTAGTCATGTGTAACACACCCAGGGCTTTGTGACATTGTGATTAGGGGTAGTGACATTTTACAGGGCCATTGGAACATTGTGGCCGGAGGCTATGGGTCATTATGGTTGTTCCAGGAAACTTCTCATGCAAGAATGTTTCGGGAACTATTGTATAGCAAGGGGGGTGAAAAGTTCAAGTTCTCACAGACCCCACTTCTTCTTTCTGGGTAGCTAGGCCCCTATTTCTCCTTTTAGTATTAATTTTAATTCTACACTACCTACCCCCACTTGAAAGCAGTCCCCTTCTTTCCCATCTTTTTTATCCCCTCTCTTTTCCTCCTTCTTCTCTTTTTCTGCTCTTTCTCTTTTATTTTGAAACAAGGTCTAAGTATTTAGCTCAGGCTGGTCTCAAACTCTCCACTCTTCTGCCTTAACCTCCCAAGCTCTAGATATGTAGGCTCGCCACACCACGTGCATGTGTGACAACCTTTTCATTCAAATAGATTCTCTTTTCTGCAGTATTGATGGCTTTTCCTTTATATAATAGGCTAAACTTAACTTTCTTTCCCTCTCCAATTATCTTTAAATTTTTAATTTAATTAATTACTTTATTTTTACTATTTCTTTCTATTCCCAGGACTTCTTGGAAAGACAGAACAAATTATGGTGCTCCCAGACTCAGAATGACTTACAGATAGAAATCCCAAGTGTTTACTGAGGTGTTCAAGGCCCTTCAAGCCATCTGGAAGGGGCTTTTCTGCTTTCTGTTAGTGTTTTCCACCCACACGGGGCTGCCTCCTCTGTCTCCCCAGTGCCCACAAGGATCCTACAGGCACTAACATTCTTCACTTGCTCATTTCTTCTTTCTTCTCCATCTGGACTCTCTCTCCTCTAAGCCCCAGGACTTCCTGTGAAGTCTCTCATCCTCTCTTGCATTCAGTAATTGCCCATCCACTGCACCCTTTTTCTTACTCTCCTTTGGTTCAGTCCTGTGGTGGATTGGCCTGAAGCTGTTTGCATTCTGATGTTAATTCTGCTTCCTCCTGAGGAGCACCCAAGGCAGGCAGTCCATCAAGTACTCTGGTGATCTCATATGACTCTTTTCCCTATTTAACTGAATAGTAAAGGCTAGAGTCTGTGATTGGGCAATGGAGGGGAAAAGTTGGGGCTGAAGTTTCAATAGTGGGGGCAGATAAAGAAGGAGAAGAGGACAAAAGGGGAAGGAGAGAGGATGCAGGAGAAGGAAGCAGGATGGACCAGAACCATGTCAGCAGGAGAAACCGCAAGTAGGAAAGGAATCTTATAGCTGGGGAAAAAGTTAGTATCGTGTTGTATCTGCCCAATCTAGGCATAGCGCTTATAATTTTTTTTTTTTTTTTTTCGGAGCTGGGGACCGAACCCAGGGCCTTGTGCTTCCTAGGCAAGCGCTCTACCACTGAGTAAATCCCCAACCCCCATAGCGCTTATAATTATAATAACTGGATTGTGTTTTTTTTACATGTGCTTATTGGGGTTGGAAATTCCAGCAACACTGTCCGTCTCAAATTCCAGATGTTCTTTCTTCTACCTTCCTCAAAGGATTGTTGGTTCTTCCTAACAGGCAGCACCCTCTACTCCCATTTCCCCTTGTTGCTTTGTAAGCCATAGATGTTTAAAACATTTTTGCTAGATCTGGAAAGTCACCAAGCCTTATGGTTGAGAAAACCAGACCCCAACTCAGGTCACAAAGAGCCTTGTAGGAATGAGAAGTTGAACTTACCAGGACAAGCTGCCTTAATAAATCAGCCAGATCTTATTTTTTTTCCTAAATAGAAGGTTTCACATATGTATTATTAAACTAGCCTATTAGTGTAGAATCTTACAAATATTGGAAAAAATCTAGTGTTTTCCAAAGAAAACATGCCCATCTATTCAAATAGAAATTATCTTGTCAGTTTAATATAACAACATATATATATATATATATATATATATATATGAGAGAGAGCTTTCATTTAAATACATTGATAATGGACTCAAGCTAGTAATGGATCATAGCAGTAGAAATTTTGTCTATACCCATTACTTGATATGCAATGCCTCATTTATAATACATACTACTTACTAGAGAAACAACGGAGAAAGGAGAAGAGATTATGACGACAACAGATCAAGGTTGTGTAATGCCCAAAATTAGCCTGTATGCCTCATCTGCCCAGGGACCAGGTAAATTCCTGGGAAGCTGGAAGCTGTAGTTCTTAGAAAATAAAAAAGTCCCACGGGAAAATAAGTGTCCTATCGGTTTGTCCTTATAAACTACTGCAACACATGGCTTGAGGCCATTCTCAGCTGGAAAATTCCAGGAAATGGTCCTCAGCAAAGTCTATCCCTTGTTCAATAGTTAATATTTAATTTTTTTTTAAAATTTGACTCAAAATGGTGGAGCTGGTTTTTCTGGTCAATTTCAGGATTTATAGTTGATGTAGAATAGTTCTCCTACCGTCATTAAAATTGTTAATTTGATTACCAAAGACACCTAGGGTCATAGGTAAGGAATTCTGTTATCAGGTAAAATGATACAGCAGGAGAATAACCCCAATTAAATGACCGTATGTCGGTGCCCCATGCCCGCACTGACACGGTCCAGAATCAGGTGAAAGCCTGCGGGATTAAAGAAACACACACATACAGGTTATTCATATCAAGCAAGAAGAGGAAGAGAGAGACTCCTGTAGCTTTATTCACCACTTATTTACCCAAGTTCCCCAGGTAGAAAATATCTGGGAAGCCGTGGGAAACCCTGGCTCAGACTTGGGTAACAAAAGACCTACTACCTGCCCTGAATAAACTAGGGAAAAATCCAGGAAGACCAGCCTAAATCTCAAAGACAATGGCCGAGAAGACAAAAGGCAGGAACGAATTTACCACTGCCCAGGTGTGTCACTGACCATTGCCCAGGTGTGTCTGCCCACGCCATACTGCTCCTTTGTTATGAACAAAAGGCTTCCACCTGCATCAGCAGGGCTCAAGCAGGGGTCAAACCCTGCAAGAGACCCAGAAGGGTCTGACAAGGGGGGTGAAACATTGCAGGGGCCCAGGAGGCTCTGACAACTGTAAATGATGATGCATGCCAAAATCCCTAGGAGTCCTGAGAAAGAGGGAGGTCCAGCAGGAGCTCCCTGATCTCTCTGATTTATTATGAACCAGGAGTCAGTCTTCTCACTGTGCTTGGCTCTGGATGGGTTTTGTCCAGGGCTATGCACCAAGAGGACGGCATCCAAGCTTGGCAGGGGTGGCTTTAAAGAAGCTGTTTTCTGTCGTGGACTTTTCAATGCACCTAAGTGAATAAAACCCTCCCTACAGATCTACTGCAGATACCATCCCTTCCAGGCTCTAGTGGTCAAGCTTAGTCCAGCTTTTGACAAGGGATCGTCAAGTTTAGTGAGATCCAATCATTTACCTGAGTCTCAAGCACATCTGGGGTTTTGACTGAAAGACCCACCCCATGAGTCTTAACTCAGAGCTGCAACAGGCTTGAATGAGCCCAGGCACGCCCAGATATCTAGGGCCGAGTCACCGTTAAAACTAACAGACCATAAAAGGAAAGGCATACAGAACAGACTAGGAGTACCGGATCTGGCAGGAAGGGATAAGTCTCTAGCCCCCCAACATTCAGGACGTCCCAGCCCGCACGTACTCTTTTACCATGTTACAACCTCATTTGAATATGATTCAAACCTGCCAATGTGTGTAGCAATACCTTATTACCTCATCTTGTGAAATAACCAATCATATGTGAACATGTCTATATGCCTCGTTTAAATCCACCAATCCCCGTAACTATGCATCTGCTTCTGTACGCCTGCTTCTGCTTCCCCAAACCCTATAAAAGCCCCATGCTGGAGCTGCTGGGCGTGCAAGTCCTCCGAAGAGACTGTGTGCCCGCAGGTACCTGTGTTTTCCAATAAACCCTCTTGCTGATTGCATCCGAGTGGCCTCGGCTCGGTCATTGGGCGCTTGGGGGTCTCCTCCTGAGGGAAAGGTCCTCTCCGGAGGTCTTTTCATTTTGGGGGCTCGCCCGGGACCTGGAGATCCTCCGCCCAGAGACCACCGACCACCCACCGGGAGGTAAGCCGGCCCGCATCTGTCGTGTCTTGCCCTGTCTTGTCTTGTCTTGTCCTGTGCGCGTGTTCAGTTCGTCTCAGTTTTGGACTCAGATCTGGGTTTTGGTCGGAGGAGAAGGTCCAGGGCCTTCGGTGTCTCAGGGTTCAGGACCCTCAGCGCCTCCGTTTGGGCGGGTCAGAGAAGGAGCTGACGAGCTCGGACTTCTCCCCCCGTAGCCCTGGAAGACGTTCCAAGGGTGTCTGGAGCTTGGTTCTTTGGGGCTCAGCCCGTATCAGAGGGATACGTGGTTTTGGTTGGAGGAGAGGGTCCAGGACCCTCGGCACCTCCATCTGACTCTTTGTTTTGGGTTTTACGTCGAAGCCGCGCGGCGTGTCTGTCTGTTATTTGTCTGATCGTTGGATTTGTCTGTCTAATTCGTGCCCTAATTTTCTTTGAAGCTACCATGGGACAATCGCTAACAACTCCCTTGAGTCTCACTCTAGACCATTGGAAGGACATCCGAGACCGAGCACGTGATCAGTCGGTCGAGATCAAGAAAGGAAAATGGCATACCCTCTGCACTTCCGAGTGGCCCACTTACGATGTGGGATGGCCGGTGAACGGCACTTTTAACAAGACCACTATTTTGCAGGTTAAGGACCTGATTTTCCGCCAGAAGCCGTACGGACACCCTGACCAGGTGCCCTACATTGTCACCTGGGAGAGCTTGGCATTTAGCCCTCCTCCTTGGGCAGAACCCTTTGTGGACCCGAATTGGCTTCCTGTTTCCCCTAAACCTGTTTCCCCGAGCCCACCTGACCCTTTGGTTGCTTCTTCCTCTCTCTATCCTGCTCTAACTAAGGAAGAGTCTCCCAAAGTCCCTCCCCCGAAACCTGTCCTCCCAGAGGACCCAAATTCCCCCCTTATAGATCTCCTGTTGGAAGAACCTCCTCCGTACCCTGTACCTACAGCCCCAGAGAAGAGGAAGTGAGCCACCTGCTGAACCTCGACATGAGGCGGCCCCTTCCCTGTGGCTGGAAGACTGCTAGGGGCGACGCGAGGTGGCGCCAGACTCCACCTCCCAGGCCTTTCCGCTTAGACAAGGGGCTGGCGGCCAGACGCAATACTGGCTGTTCTCAGCGGAAACAACATAACCCCCCCTTTTCTAAGGATCCAGTGGCTCTCACCGACCTGATAGAATCTGTCTTGCTTACCCATCAGCCCACTTGGGATGATATACAGCAACTTTTACAGGCCCTCCTGACCTCTGAGGAGAAGCAGAGAGTGCTCTTAGAGGCCAGGAAACATGTTTTGGGGGACAATGGACGCCCCACCTTGCTCCCGGAAGAGACTGATGACATTCTCACTTCATTTAGACCTGATTGGGATTTCACCACGGCTGAAGGTAGGGAGACACCTCGCCTTTATCGCCAGTTGCTCCTAAGCGGGTCTCCCGAGGGGCAGCACGACGCCCCACCAATTTGGCTCAGGTGAAACAAGTGGTACAAGAGGCTGGGAGACTCCCTCAGCCTTCCTAGAGACTTAAGGAAGCTTATCGTGTATACCCCTTATGATCCAGATGATCCAGGACAAATGACAAATGTCTCCATGTCCTTCATCTGGCAGGCAGCACCAGATATCAGGGCCAAGCTACAGAGACTAGAAAATTTACAAGGGTATACATTGCAGGATTTACTTAAGGAGGCAGAAAGAATTTGTAACAAGAGAGAGACACAAGAAGAAAAGGAAGATAGAGTACGTAGAGAAAAGGATGAGAGAGACCGAAAAAGAAGCAGAGAGTTGAGTCGAATCTTGGCCGCCGTAGTTCGGGGTCAAGAGAAAAGGGGAGAGGGTGGGAGTTCGAAAGGGCCAAAGCTAGATAAGGATCAATGTGCTTATTGCAAAGAAAGGGGACACTGGGCCAGAGATTGCCCTAAGAAACCCAGCGGGCTCAAGACCCATACAGACCTCCCTCTTGGCCCTAGATGAAGATTAGGGAGGTCAGGGCCAGGAGCCCCCCCCTGAGCCCAGGATAACTCTTGAAGTTGGGGGGCAGCCAGTCACCTTTCTGGTGGACACAGGAGCCCAGCACTCAGTCCTCACCCAGGCCCCTGGACAACTTAGCGACCGGACGGCCTGGGTACAAGGAGCCACTGGCAGCAAGAGATACTGTTGGACTACAGATTGACGGGTTCAGCTGGCTACTGGTAAGGTGACCCATTCCTTCCTACATGTTCCGGACTGCCCATACCCTCTGCTGGGCCGTGACTTGCTTACCAAATTAAAAGCTCAGATCCATTTTGAAGAAGGAGGGACCCGAGTAACCGGGCCCCGCGGTACTCCTCTTCAGATTTTAACCCTTCAGTTAGAAGATGAATATAGATTATATGAACCAGAACAGGACAAGCCAAAATCTCTAGAAATAGACTCTTGGGTCACGAAATTCCCACTGGCCTGGGCAGAGACTGGCGTGATGGGGTTGGCACTCCAACAGCCTCCCCTAATTATCCAGTTAAAGGCCACTGCGACTCCTGTCTCCATTAAACAGTACCCCATGTCATGGGAAGCCTATCAGGGCATAAAGCCACATATCAGGAGGCTCTTAGACCAAGGCATCCTAGTCCCTTGCCGGTCACCCTGGAATACGCCTCTGCTACCTGTTAAGAAGCCCGGCACTGGAGACTATAGGCCGGTACAAGATTTGAGAGAGGTCAACAAAAGAGTAGAAGATATTCATCCAACTGTCCCAAACCCTTATAACCTACTCAGCACCCTGCCTCCCACCCATACTTGGTATACGGTCTTAGATCTGAAGGATGCTTTCTTCTGCCTCCGGCTGAGCCCAGAAAGCCAGCCCTTATTTGCTTTTGAGTGGAAAGACTCTGAAATGGGGCTTTCGGGACAGTTGACTTGGACAAGGTTACCACAGGGTTTCAAAAACAGCCCAACGCTCTTTGATGAGGCCTTACACCGGGACTTGGCTGACTTTCGAGTCCAGCACCCCACTCTTATACTTCTTCTGTTTGTTGATGACCTTCTTCTAGAAGCCATGGGCCACTTCTGAGACAGCATGCCACCAGGGAACAGAATCCCTCTTGCAGACTTTGGGGCGATTGGGCTATCGAGCTTCTGCCAGAAAGGCTCAAATTTGCCAGACCCAGGTTACTTATTTAGGCTATCAACTAAGGGACGGACAGCAGTGGCTGACTCCGGCTAGGACACAGACCGTGGCCAACATCCCAGCCCCAAGAAATGGCCGACAGCTACGGGAATTCCTAGGAACTGCGGGATTCTGCCGCCTCTGGATTCCTGGGTTTGCCGAGATGGCAGCCCCCTTGTACCCTCTCACTAAACAGGGGGTGCTCTTCCAGTGGGGGGCAGAACAACAGGAGGCATTTGATAACATTAAACGGGCCTTGCTGTCCTCCCCTGCCTTGGGTCTCCCAGACATCACCAAGCCCTTTGAACTATTTGTGGATGAGAAGCAAGGGTATGCTAAGAGGGTCCTAACACAAAGACTGGGACCCTGGAAGCGCCCGGTAGCCTACCTGTCTAAGAAATTAGACCCTGTGGCCTCCGGTTGGCCACCATGCCTGAGAATGGTGGCAGCCATTGCCGTCCTAACTAAAGACACTGGGAAGTTGACCTTGGGGTAGCCACTCACCATCCTGGCACCCCATGCAGTGGAGGCTTTGATAAAACAGCCCCCTGACCGCTGGCTCTCTAATTCCCGCATGACCCACTACCAAGCCTTGCTACTGGATGTGGAACGGGTCCAGTTTGGGCCCGTGGTCTCTCTCAACCCAGCCACTCTGCTTCCTTTGCCAGAGGAGGCAGAACAGCACGACTGTCTGCAGATCCTTGCAGAAGTACATGGAACCAGACCAGACCTATCGGACCGACCTCTCCAGGATGCTGACCATACGTGGTACACCGATGGTAGCAGCTACTTGGTGAACGGGGAACGGAAAGCTGGAGCCGCGGTCACTACGGAGGACAAAGTGATCTGGGCAAGCGCCTTGCCTGTTGGTACCTCCGCACAGCGGGCTGAACTCATTGCCTTAACCCAGGCGCTCAAAATGGCAGAAGGTAAGAGGCTGAATGTATATACAGACAGCCGCTACGCCTTTGCTACAGCACACATCCATGGAGAGATCTACCGGAGAAGAGGGCTGCTCACATCTGAGGGTAAGGACATTAAGAACAAGACTGAAATTCTGGCCCTCCTGGCAGCTCTGTTCCTACCAAAAAGACTGAGCATTATACATTGCCCAGGGCATCAGAAGGGACACAGCCCCGAGGCACGGGGAAATCGGCTAGCTGACGTCTCAGCGCGTGAGGCCGCCATGGGCACCCAAGTTCTGTCCTTAAAAGACCAAGATCAACCCACGTCTCCACAGCCGGAACAGACCGGTTGGCTCTACACCACGGAGGACACAAAGCTCCTACAGAAAATGGGGGCCGTTTGGTACCCACAACTAAAACGGTGGGTCTACACAGGGAAAACAGTTATGCCTACAAAGATGACCTTTGAATTAATCTCCTACCTGCATAAATTAACACACCTGGGACTCAAGAAGATGAAGACCCTCTTAAGACGAGAAGAGATTGACACCTACCTCCTGGGACGAGATCAGGCCTTTCGGGAGGTGACTGAAAGCTGCAGGGCCTGTGCTCAGGTAAACCCAGGGAAAGCTAAAATTGGACAAGGAGTCCGTCCCCGAGGACATCGGCCTGGTACCCACTGGGAAATTGACTTCACTGAAATCAAGCCTGGTATGTACGGACACAAATACCTCTTAGTGTTCATAGATACCTTCTCCGGATGGGTAGAGGCTTTCCCCACGAAACATGAAACGGCCAAGGTGGTGACCAAGAAACTCCTCGAAGAAATCTTCCCCGGGTATGGAATGCCCCAAGTATTGGGGTCAGATAACGGGCCCGCTTTCGTCTCCCAGGTAAGTCAGTTGGTGGCCAAGTTATTGGGGATTGATTGGAAGTTACATTGTGCTTATAGACCCCAAAGTTCAGGACAGGTAGAGCGCATGAATAGAACAATTAAGGAGACTTTATCTAAATTAACGCTTGCAACTGGCTCAAAGGATTGGGTGTCCCTACTACCCTAGTCCTATACCGGGCCCGAATACACCTGGCTCCCCATGGCCTGACTCCTTTGAAATAGTATCGGGACCCCACCCCATTTATCAATTTCTTTGATTCAAATATCGCTGAATTCGCTAATAGCCCTTCCTTGGCAGCACATCTTCAGGCCCTACAAATCGTGCAGAGAGACATCTGGAAACCTCTAGCCGCGGCCTACCAAGACAGGCTTGAACAACCGACGGTGCCGCACCCGTTCCAGATCGGAGACACCGTGTGGGTGCGCAGACATCAGACCAAGAATCTCGAGCCTCGGTGGAAAGGACCCTATACAGTTCTCCTGACTACCCCGACAGCCTTGAAGGTAGACGGAATTGCGGCTTGGATCCACGCGTCTCACGCCAAGGCAGCCCGACCTGAGGAAACGGCAGATCACAACATCGCGCCCCAGACATGGAAGGCTCAACGCACTCAAAACCCCCTAAAGCTAAGATTTTCACGTTGTTGCTCTTTTTTCTTTTTTTTTTCTTTCTTTTTTTTTTTTTTTTTAAGTTGGAAAATAACTTTTATTTGTTCTAGGGCATTGGCTAGAGTCCCCTCAGAACTTCTGGAACTGCTTCTTGGTGCCAGCAGCCTTGGTGACCTTGAGCACATTGAATCGAACAGTCTTGCTCAGGGGCCTGCACTCTCCAACAGTGACAATGTCGCCAATCTGGACGTCCCTGAAACAGGGGGACAGGTGCACAGACATGTTCTTGTGGCCGCTTCTCAAAGCGGTTGTACTTTCTGATATAATGGAGATAGTCCCGGCAGATGACAATGGTCCTCTGCATCTTCATCTTCGTCACAAAACCAGACAGGATCCGTCCTCGGATGGAGACATTACCAGTGAAGGGGCATTTCTTGTCTATGTAGGTGCCCTCGATGGCCTCCTTGGGCGTCTTGAAGCCTAGACCGATGTTTTTGTAGTACCGAGGGAGTTTTTCCTTGCCAGTTTCTCCCAGCAAAACACGTTTCTTGTTTTGAAAGATTGTAGGCTGCTTTTGGTAAGCACGCTCCGTCTGAATGTCCACCATCTTCCCGGCAGCCTCCACGTTGTTGCTCTTAACTGTCTTATGGACTAGGGGTGGGGCGAGTCTGGGGGCTAGCCCCCACCAGGTATATAATATGTCCTGGATAATAACTAATTTAGAGACGGGCTGGTCTCAAGTCCTAGCTAATGGTAAGCATGCTGAAGGAACCTGGTGGCCCCCTTTGACTTTCGACCTTTGTCAACTGGCTAAGGACTCCTGGGAGCATACTGAGCGGACTCCCCACAACTCATACCCACCCTGCAGACACTCTGATTGGTATACTTGTCCCGGAGGTAAGAGGACACGGGAGTGCGGAGGTCCTGAGACCTTCTACTGCGCTAAGTGGGGGTGTGAGACTTACACTCGAGGATGGTGGGGGACCAAGAAGGGGGACTTAGTGGCCTTCTCCCCTGAGACTCCAGGCGAATCTCGAATTACAATAGAATTCACGGATCAAGGTAAAAACACAGACTGGAAGGTGGGGCGTAGGTGGGGGATACGGTTGTATACCCCTGGCCAAACTAACCCAGGACTCCTGTTCTCCCTCCAACTGGTGAGAGAACGGGTCAGACAAGAGATTGGTCCAAACCCAGTCCTCATGGATCAAAAGCCCCCTTCCCGACCAGCACCGGCACTGCCCCCGGTCGGACCCCCACTATGGCTAAACACCACTCAGAACTCCGGGGATATCTTGACAACTCCCTCCCCGACTAGGGACCCTTCCACACCGGCCCCTCGGCTGCTAGGAACGGGAGACCGGCTAATCAACTTAGTGACTGGGGCATACTTGGCACTCAATTATTCAGAACCTGACAAGACCCAAGAATGCTGGCTGTGCCTGGTCTCTAGCCCACCCTATTATGAGGGCGTGGCAGTCATGGGGAATTATACTAATCAGACCACGGCCCCGGCCAGCTGCACAACCCTCCCTAGCCATAGGCTGACGTTGCCGGAAGTCTCAGGACAGGGACTCTGTATAGGGACCATATCCCCCCTCTCCAGGTCCTCTGCGCTATCACCAAGAGGATCCCCACTGGAAGCTACTACCTAGCAGCTCCTACAGGCACCTATTGGGCCTGTAACACTGGATTGACACCTTGTATCTCCGGCGCAATCCTCCGCAGATCCTCAGACTACTGTGTACTGGTAGAAATTTGGCCTAAGGTCACCTACCATGGGCCCGAGTACATATACTCACATTTTGAGGGGCTGACTCGATTCAGGCGAGAACCCATCACCATGACCCTAGCTCTACTCTTAGGAGGAATCACCTTAGGAGGAATGGCTGCAGGTATAGGGACGGGGACCACCGCCCTCATCGAGACGGGTCACTTTCGTCAGCTACAAGCGGCCATGAATGCAGATCTAAAAGCTATCGAGGAATCCGTGAGTGCATTAGAAAAGTCCTTAACATCTTTGTCTGAAGTAGTCTTACAAAATAGGAGAGGGCTAGACATGCTGTTTCTTCGCGAAGGAGGGCTATGTTCTGCTCTAAAAGAAGAATGTTGTTTCTATGCAGACCATACAGGATTAGTGAGAGATAACATGGCTAAGCTCCGAGAACGCTTGGCCCAGAGACAGAAGCTGTTTGATTCCCAACAAGGCTGGTTCGAGGGGTGGTTTAACCGATCCCCTTGGTTTGCTACCCTGGTGTCCACCTTGATGGGACCCTTAATCATCCTCCTCCTAATCCTCCTCTTTGGCCCCTGCATTCTAAACAGATTGATGCAGTTCATAAAGAACAGACTCTCAGTCATTCAGACGCTTGTTCTCACCCAACAATACCAGAGGGTAAGACAACAGGAAGAGATTCCTTAGAATTCGATTTGAGTAAAGGATTTTACTCAAGTCTAAAAGAAAATGGGGGAAAATGAAAGACCCACCCCATGAGTCTTAACTCAGAGCTGCAACAGGCTTGAACGAGCCCAGGCACGCCCAGATACCTAGGGCCGAGTCACCATTAAAACTAACAGACCATAAAAGGAAAGGAATACAGAACAGACTAGGAGTACCGGATCTGGCAGGAAGGGATAAGTCCCTAGCCCCCCGACATTCAGGACGTCCCAGCCCGCACGTACTCTTTTACCATGTTACAACCTCATTCGAATATGATTCAAACCTGCCAATGTGTGTAGCAATACCTTATTACCTCATCTTGTGAAATAACCAATCATATGTGAACATGTCTATATGCCTCGTTTAAATCCACCAATCCCCGTAACTATGCATCTGCTTCTGTACGCCCGCTTCTGCTTCCCCAAACCCTATAAAAGCCCCATGCTGGAGCTGCTGGGCGTGCAAGTCCTCCAAGAGACTGTGTTCCCGCAGGTACCTGTGTTTTCCAATAAACCCTCTTGCTGATTGCATCCGAGTGGCCTCGGCTCGGTCATTGGGCGCTTGGGGGTCTCCTCCTGAGGGAAAGGTCCTCTCCGGAGGTCCATCATGACAACAGGAGAGTGGCCATCTATACAATGAATGTAGCTATACCAGGGTCTATGTAGTGTTTAGTCTGCCCCAGAACTGTGTTACAAAAGAACACATAAGGCAAATGGCCCTGAAGGTAGCCCCCTGGTGCAATGTTTATTCTGAATAAAAATAACGAAGCCTTTTCTTGTTTGTGAATTACTGTGTCAGGCACTTAACCATCCTCTCTCTGCATATAGTAGACTACAGCTTTAGTAGTTCATTTTAATAGATTCCCACCAACTTCTTTGAATCCATTTCTGTTTCAAAAAATAAAAGAAAAAAGTAGATTGTAACTAACAGAAACCATGGTCATCTTTTTAGCAGTTGTGCTAGAAGCATTTTATATAAGTGAAGTTTTAATGTGGAAGACCTATGACCTCTGTGGCTAAGTAGGGGTGAGATGACTTAATGGAGGGTGCTATGCACTCACATTTGAATTAACTCAAGGTCTGTCTCATAAAAATGTCTAAACCATGCCTGGGTTGCTTGTGTTTGAGTTGGACCCTCCCATTTTTCTTCTTGTGTTAGACTTGAATGATAAGAAACTTCATGCAGTTTGGAAATGCAGGCTTGTTAGAGGCCATTGTCCTTGGTATTGTGGCTCAGATGTGTACACAAGTCACTCCACATTGCTGGCTGCATGTACACAGAAGCTTTAAAGCTTTCCTAGGGGCTCTCATTTTTTGCACATGGCAAAAACCTAGTACTCCCTACTGTTAGCCCACTTGGCCTTTCAGGCAGCCGTCCTGACCACTGTGCTCTCTGCTCGTGGCAACCATGCTCCCTGCTCTTGTAAAACTCTCAGAGCTTCTGATTTTATCTTAGACGCTTAAAACTCAGAATGTGCAGAATGACTGCTGTTTTCCTCATCAAATCCAGACAGGTCACACGCATCTGCTTCTATCCCCAAATTCACCCTACATCACACACACACATTCTCATACACTCACACAAACACACACAAACTCATATATACTCTCACATACAACTCATGCACACTCACACCTGTACACACCTTATTGATTCTGTGAGACTGGTGTCCAGCCAGCTCTAAGATCTGTCTGTCTCCCTCATACTCCACGATATTGAGGTTACAGACACATTGGTACCATGCCTAGTTTCCAGGTGGGTTCTGGCCATTTTCACCCAGGTCCTCATGCTTGCACAAAAGTCATTTCACCACTGAGCCATCTCTTCTGTCCCTCTAATTTGTTGACCTTAGACAAAAGCCTGGCAGCTTAAAACAAAGGTTTTGCATAACACATTCTTCCACCAGCAGGCTGTCCAGATTTTTCCAGCCTTTTGATTATTTAATAGGTAGAGAAAATGAAGCTGACCAAGTCTCCTAAATGGTAATGTAAGAGTGCTGCTTTCTGTCTTGTTCGCTGTGGCCTGCTTAGCCTGCTTTCTTACAGCACAAGGGATCCCCAGCCCAGCCATGGCCCCATCCACAATGGTCTGTGCCCTCCCATATCAATGGCTGATGAAGAAAAGGCCTTACAGGCTTTCCTGTAGCCAGTCTTTTTTTTTTTTTTTTTTTTTTTTTTTTTTTTTTTTTTTTTTTTTGAGCTGGGGACCCGAACCTTGGGCCTTAAGCATAGGCAAGCGCTCTACCACTGAGCCAAATCCCCAACCCCTGTAGCCCAGTCTTATGAAACAATCTTAAATTGTGGTTCTCTCCTCTGAGATGACTCCAGTTTGTGTCAAATTGACATAAAACTAGTCAGAACATTAATGTTGACCAAAAAAATTCTGAAGAATAAACTGATAATGAAGATCTGATTTCTTGGAGAGAGAAGAGACAGAGGAGAGGGTGAGACGCCATGGCAGGTGATGTTAAGATTCTGCTCTGTGTATTTACAGGTTGTTATTAATGTTCCTAAGGGATGGATGGTACCAGGCTTTTTATGTTTAAGTGGGCAATTATATCTTATCAATTGGATCTTATAAAAAAAGAAAGAAAATCTGATTTCTTAACTTCCAATCATAAATACTAAATTTTTCATTTCTAATTCAATATTCTTGGATCTTAGCCTGGGAGTCTTTCAAGAAGGGGTTTATAATATCTTTTATTAGTTTATTGTTACACTGAGCCACATAAAAGTAATGTTTTTGAGAGTTAAAGGCAGCTTAATATGCATAATGTATGTGTTATCCTATCACCAAAGTACAGGTGACCTGGTCTACATTGAACAGTTGTTGTACACTCAAGGCTCTGTGTAAGACTAAAGATGATGTTTGGATATTATAAAGATAGAATCAAGCATGAGGATTTCATGGTAATGAGAGTGAGGGACAAGCTGCTCGGGTCTCCTGTCTGAGAGTTGAGCTGTTTCCTCACAGATCTGCAGTACAGAGGTGAGGCCAGTGTCAGTCTGTCCCTCTGGCCTCCCCAGATAGAGAGAGAGATTGGTCAGTTAATTTATCAAAAGTGTGTTTTTAGTTTATATTCTTGTAGAATATAGGTTATATAAAAATTTAAAAATGATACATATGTACATACACACATGCATACATACATACATACATACAGAGACAGGAAAAGCCACACTTAAAAAGACTTTAGGAACTAACCTGGGGCGGCTCGTTACCACCCCATAGACCCTGAAAACACACAGTAAGCTCCTTGGTTTAGATGAAGATGTTTTAAAATAACACAAATCACAATAGGACCATAAAGGAACAAAAGAAAGATTTGAAAAAAAAAAGAGCTCTTTTTCTCCTCTCCTCTCCTCTCTCAGTGCACATTCTCCTTTTTCTTTCTCTCTCTCTCCCCTACCCCACCCCCTTTCCTCATGGCAACTTCCCTGGCCTTGGTCCATGGGGCCAATGAACTTGCCCACCAGAAAGCATCTTCTCAATAAACCTGTTTTTAATAAAAAAAAGAGAAATATTTGAAGAAGCAATTGCTGATAAATTTTGAAAATTAAGATTGATACCAATGACATAACTTAAAAATTAATAAAATATTAAAAAGATAAATAGATCTAGAAATTAAAAATATAAAGCCCTATAAATCCGAAATCCAACCAGCTACATCTGTAACCAAAAGAACAAGCCTGTCAAAAACCTATACACATCTTTGTGCCATACTTGAATTTCTGAGAAGAAAAGATTTTGAAGGCAACCAGAGAAACAATGGCAACATTAATGCAGAAAGTGGAAATAAAAATTATACTTATTGTCATACCAGATCCCGTAGTAGCTTGAAGTTATCTTTAACATGGCCTACAGGAAGAAACTACTAATCTATAATTGCACATACAAAGTAAAGTAAAGAAAAGAAAGACTTGTGCAGGCAAACAAATGTTGAGTACACATCATCTGTGTACTCAGTTCTATCAGTGGATCTACTCTGTGAAAAAGCTTTTTCAGGCAGGAAAGACTATGACATCAGAGAGAAACCAGGATCTATACTGTGCAGAAAACATACTAAGAATCAAATAAATGAAAGTTTAAATAAATTTTATTTTAACATTCTGTACAAGAAAATTGGTAGTGGTAAAAATAGTATCAATAGTCTATATGTTTACAGAACACACAGAAGTAAAATATTGAGAATCTATTGTGCTAAGGTCTTCATAGTACATATAATTTGAATGTAGACTCTGATTCATTAAAAGTGTACACTGTAAACACCAGGATAACTACAGTATTAAACATAATTGTGATGCTCTTTTATATGAACACAATCTGCCCTCCAGGACAAGGAAGACCTGGAATTTTAGAACCATGAGGTCCTTTACTGCAGGGACAAGTACTGGAGTCTCCTGGGAAGTCAGAGTAGAGCTGACCCGGGACGTAGGTCTGGCCTTGTTGGAGGACGTGTATCACTGTAGAGCTGAGCTGTGACGTCTTAAGCTTAAGCTCCGCCCAAGGTGGAAGACGTCCCTTCCTGGCTGCCTTCAGATCAAGAACTCTCAGCTCCTTCTCCAGCACCGTGTCTGCCTGCAGCTGCCATGCTTCCTGCTAAGATGATGATGGACTGAACATTATCTGAAACTGCAAGGCAGCTCCAATTAAATGTTCACCTTTGTACGAACTGCCTTGGTCATGGATCTCTTCACGGCAATGAAACCCTAAATAAGACAGTGGGTCCTGATGCCTTGAAGTCTAATGTAGGGAAATTCATTAAATATTAACAAATGCTTTTCAAAGAGAATAACAAGGAATGAGTATTAATTCAACATTGGGATGAAGTGAATAAAAATGTTCAATTTATAACTAGAAACACCACAGATTTTAATATTAAACACATAAAAATACATTAATTATGAATTGTTTAAACACACCAATTAAAAGACAGTGAGTATTCAACTGGTTAAAAAGTAATATTAGGGTTGGGGATTTAGCTCAGTGGTAGAGCGCTTGCCTAGGAAGCGCAAGGCCCTGGGTTCGATCCCCAGCTCCGAAAAAAAAAAAAAAAGTAATATTAAACTTTGTACTGTCTACAAGAATGTTTATGGTGCATACCTTAACCAATAGAATTCTGAAGTAGCTATACTAATGTTGGACCAAGTAGAACTCAGAAGATAAAATTATGAAGAATGGTGTTGCTTGGGATGAAAAGGCTAATTACTAAGAATATATAGCAATGCAAAAAGTATGTGCACGGAATGTGAGAGTTTCTAAGGAGGTGGAGTAAAGCCTCGAAAAGAGTCCAGGTGGTAGTGGCTCACGCCTTTAATCCCTGCACTTGGGAGGCAGAGGCAGGAGGATCTCTGTGAATTCCAGGCAAACCTGGTCTACAGAGAGAGTTCCAGGACAGCCAGGACTACACAGAGAAACCCTGTCTCAACAAACAACAACCAAACAAAAAAGCTAGAAAACAAAAAACAGAAGAAAATGTGCAAATCCACAAATATAAATTCAGGACTCCATTTTTGAGCTGTGCATGGTGCTTTTCATAGCTGTAACCTCAGCATTCAGGAGTCAGAGGCAAGATGATTAGAGGTTTCACCCGAGGCTACCCTCATACACAACTGCACGACCCCAGGCTGATGTTCAGGTGAGCCTTTGGGTTTCAGCTACAGCTAGAAAATGGACACTTTTGGGCCTAAACCTCTAAACCATCGGGTGTCTGCTGAGACATTTATCCAATTGGGTTTGTCTCAGACCTTGCATGGACAACTTCAGCCTGAACTCCATGAGTGCAGGTTTTTTGGAAACTGAACTCTCATACCCACCCCCACTGCAAAACAGCCTCAGTGGCTGAGCACATGTGGCCCCAGGGGCTGCCGAACCCAACACTCCCTAACCTACCTACCTCCCTTCCATGCAACCATCAGCAGTGGCAACAGTGGCAGTGAAGGAGCAGCCTGGTTCTTTTAAATCACCCACTGCACCTGCTTAACTATACCCAGACTGGTAGGAGGAATGTTATAAACAACACATAGCTTGTTGCCTTTTTGACTATGGGATAAAGAAGGAGTCATAGCTTCACTACTGACTTAATTAAGGGCATTCACATGGCTGGCATCCATCTCTGTTATGGGTTTGAAAAAACAAAAACAATGTACCTTTCCTGGTGGCCCTAACAGCCAAACCTTGTAACATAATAGTAACCCACTTGGTATTAATTGTGAAGGCGTTACATTGTTTTCATTTGTTAGAACTTAGTTTTTGTCTTCCAAAAATTATGGTTATACTCTGTCTTTACTCTTTAAAAGGTTCTTTATTTTAACATACAGGTACAGTTTAGAGCAAATAACTAAAAACAGACAAAGGTTGTTTAACTCAGATATGCTTGGTAGGTAATAGTCTCAAACTTGTCAGAGAACCTGCTGAGAATGGCACTTAAGATGCTTAAACTCACCAAGACAGAGACTCCCAAATCCTTGCAGTGAGCCCTTCAAGGTCTCCAAGATGTGGGCATCGTGACCAAGGACTCCACCTGGATTGGGGTGCACTGATGACTGGGCATTTCTGCCCCATGCCTTACCCACTGCCAGGACCCTGCCCAAACTGTAGACAAATGGGGCACAGGACAGGCCTTGTGCTGCTTAAGACAGAGTCAGGTCGTTCTCCCGAGTTTCTCCCCCAGGAAGGTCAGGGTTGCCAGGCCTGGCAGTCAAGGCTGACCTTGCGGTGGGACCTTGGTCCCCAGTGAAGCCATGGACACCACAGGATTCCAGTCGGGTGGGCATCCGGGTAACCGGTCAATCTCTGCCATTAATTGATACATAGGCCTATGAATTACACTCCCGCCTACTCGGGTAAAATCTACTCTCAGGTCTGAAGGTTTGAAGACTGAACGAGTTCCTTTACCTAAAGAAACTCGCTTTTCCGTAAGGGATCCGGGTTATCGACCACCCGTGTTTCACGGTGAACAACTGGATAGGAGGAAACAGTAAAGTTTAAGGTTTATGTGAGGTCTGAGGATATGAAAGCTCTGAGAAAGTCTTTTGGGTCTAAGGTGTTTTAGGGTTAGGGTTAGGGTTAGGTAAATGCAGGGAATTCCCGCGTGCGCAGTGGTGTGTGTGTGCACAGTGGGGGGTCCTTGTCTCCAGTTGGTTTCTGATCGATCAATAAAGAGTCCGGGGCCAATGGCCGGGCAGGAGGAGTGGGGCGGGGCTTGGAGGCTCGCACAGGTGAGGAACTGGGAGAGGAAGGAGGCGCAGGTCGCCCTGACCCGGGAGGTCAGACCCGAGGGCCTCAGTCACGTGAGAAGCAGGGTGAGTGGACGCGGGAACTGCCCCTGGGGTAGCAGAGGTGAAGTCCAGACTTTAAAAGATTGAGTTAGGGGTTGGGGATTTAGCTCAGTGGTAGAGCGCTTGCCTAGGGAAGCGTAAGGCCCTGGGTTGGTCCCCAGCTCGAAAAAAAAGAACCAAAAAAAAAAAAAAAAAAGATAGATTGAGTTGCAGGGTTGTGGGGTCCTGCGTCCGCTCTGCCAGAGGGCGTGGCCGCTCGGGGGCCGAACGCGGGAAACCTGACCGAGTTCACCGTGCGCGGTCGCTCAGTGGGTGCTAGGCCGCAGGGAAGCCCGGGACACCACTCAAGGGGAGGGGAAGCTCAGACTGAGGTGCAGGACAGGCGGAGTTGGCTCAGGGGTCCCGGGGCTGCAGGGAGGCCGGAGTCATCCGGGTCTCAGGCTCCTGGACATCCGGGCGCCACCGGGAGCCGCGGAGGAGCTGGGAATGGAGTGGGGGCCGCAGGCTGGAGCTACCCCAGTGCTGGGGTGGGGAAGCGGGGAGCTCTGCCCGGGCCCTCGGGGAGGCTTCGGCTTGACGGTGGCAGCCGGCTTGGTGGTCAGGGCTGGGAGCGCGGGGAGGCCGTGTACGGATATCAGACGGCGGCTCTGTGGGCGGAGGCCTTCGTGGCTCCCCACGGCGGATCCGGCTGGAAAGGCAGCCCAGGTTTTGAGGCGTTTATTGTCATAGTGGAAAGTGCATGTGTAAAACCGTACCCCACTTCTCAGGGTGGGCCTGAGATTAAATACCCTTTGCAGGGAGGGGTGTCTGGGAAGGAAAGCTCATTGGCTAAGCCTTCTGTGACTTTAGGTGTCTCATAAAATGTGGATTTGTCTTGAGCCTTCATGACCACAGGTCACACTTGTGGAGGGGCCTGGGGTGGCCCTTACTCAAAAAATCTATGGGAGGGGCGGCCTGGCGCTGGTGACCCCTGGAATGCGGGAACAGGCAAAGCTCTAGGTCCCTTGAGGTCTCTGGTGCTTGGAGCCTTAGCTCAACCAGGGACCAAGCTACTGTTCATGGTTGCACAGTTAACTCGAGGGTACCAGGGGGGCGTTTGCTAGCAGCACTCAGCACTAAGAAGTCAAGGCGTATTAAAATTAAGTGCGTATGTGCATGCATGCGTGCGTGTGTGTGTCTTTCATTCATGAATCCCAGGCTGTTGCTCCTTCTGCAGCATGGCTTTCAGTTCAGATTACACACAGTGGAAACACTAACAACTTTCCTCTTCGCTTGTGTCTTTCTGCCCCGCCCGTCCAGTGGAATAATCTTCAGACCTCAGCAGTGCCTTCAGTCACCCATTACCTCCGGTGGGTGCAGCGGATGGAAGGAGCAGGGGTGGGGAAGTACAATGCATAGCGACTGTCTCCCTGGAGCAGACATTGCGGCCTATCCAGAGGTACAACTTTTGGGGATCCCCCTTTCAGTCTTGGGGAGGCGCCCTATTTAGGGAAGAGAAGACTTCCTACCTGGGGATGCTCTCACGTATCCTTTGACTGGTTTATCACGTTGAGGTTGTCATTTTACGGATAATGCACAGCTTGTCCTTGTGATATTGTCAGCCAGATTGATAGTGAAAATCATTCATGCCCGGCTTTAAGTCACTGTGTCAAATGGATTCCTGTGTCCTTGCTCCCTTCCTGTCACGTGGCTCATCTGTCTGTGAATCCCCTCAGGCTCCAGTGCAGCCCCTCAGTTCCAGTGCAGCCCCTCAGGCTCCAGGGCAGCTCCTCTTCCCAGTCAGGACAGGAACTTTCCTCCTTGAGGTTAAGTAGGAGGATCGCAAATGGAGGAGGACACCACCCCTGGCTGGATCGCTTTACTGTTTTTAAGGACATTTCACAGACTTTAATACACTGCGCATGAGGGCCCTGCATGCAGTTTGTCAAAAACCTAAAACCCTGACAGCCTGACCTCTCCTAGTAACAAAAGGTTGACTGCAAATCATCTAATGTAAATTATTGGGACTCATGGACATCAGCATGGGACTCACCCCAAGAAATGACCACGTGACTGTGCTGTAGCTAAACCCTGAATCTATTATAAACCCTAAGTCTAAGCCGGGGCACCACAGATATATTTGCACATCTGTGTTTATTACCACACTGTTCACAATAGTCAGGAAGTGGAACCAGCCTTGATGCTCAATAGAGGAATAGATAAAAAAAAAAAACATGCTTCCATGTGTAATGGAATTTTATTCAGCCATAAAAAGAGCGAAATTTTGAAAGATCTTTTCAGGAAAATAGGGCCAAATTGAGAACGTGTTAAATAAAATAAGTCAGACTCAGAAATAAATATATTGCATTTTTCTGTTCTATACATAATCTACATTTCAACAGAAGTGGAAGGGGCTAAGTGGAGAGAAAGGCCAGAGAGGAGTTAGTAAGTGGGCAAATATTATTAGTGTATGTAATGGCTCTTCCTGGATGTCAACTTGACTATATCTGAATTAACTACAATCCACAACTGCAGGGCTCACCTGTGATCCAGATTTGAGGCTTGAATACACACTTTTAAAATACCACAGGTTCATCTAGAGACACAAACAGGACATTGGAAGCAGGAAGATTCGCCTTCTTCACCTGCTTGAAAATTATGACAGCACATCCACTCCTTCTCCTGAAGACCCCGGAAACAACGATCCTCCTGGGACTGAACAACTAGAAGATTCTTGGACTTCGAATCACAGTTGACCAAAATTGGAAGCTGCACGAGAGACTGTAAGTCATCATGTCAAATTTCGGGGTTGGGGTCAGGGTACAGGTGGGGGGGTTAGGGTCAAGGTTGGGGTTGGGGTTAAGGGGGGTTAGGAGTTAGGGTTAGGGTTGGGGTTAGGGTTAGGGTTAGGGTTAGGGTTAGGGTTAGGGTTAGGGGTAGGGTTAGGGTTAGGGTTAGGGTTAGGGGTAGGGTTAGGTTTAGGGTTTAGGGTTTAGGGTTAGGGGGTTAGGGGTTAGTGATTACCGTTAGGGGGTTTGGGTCAGGGGTTAGACGTTAGGGGTTAGGGTTAGGTTAAGGGTTAAGGTTAGGGTTAGGGGTTAGGGGTTAGGGTTGGGTTGGGGGTTAGGGGTTGGGGTTGGGGTTGGGGTTGGGGTTGGGGATTTAGGGTCAAGTCAGGGTCAGGGTCAGGGTCCAGGGTCAGAGGTCGGGGTTGGGGTTGGGGTTGGGGTTGGGGTTGGGGTTGGGGTTGGGGTTGGGGTTGGGGTTGGGGTTGGGGTTGGGGTTGGGGTTGGGGTTGGGGTTGGGGTTGGGGTGGGGGTTGGGGTTGGGGTTGGGGTTGGGGTTGGGGTTGGGGTTGGGGTTGGGGTTGGGGTTGGGGTTGGGGTTGGGGTTGGGGTTGGGGTTGGGGTTGGGGTTGGGGTTGGGGTTGGGGTTGGGGTTGGGGTTGGGGTTGGGGTTGGGGTTGGGGTTGGGGTTGGGGTTGGGGTTGGGGTTGGGGTTGGGGTTGGGGTTGGGGTTGGGGTTGGGGTTGGGGTTGGGGTTGGGGTTGGGGTTGGGGTTGGGGTTGGGGTTGGGGTTGGGGTTGGGGTTGGGGTTGGGGTTGGGGTTGGGGTTGGGGTTGGGGTTGGGGTTGGGGTTGGGGTTGGGGTTGGGGTTGGGGTTGGGGTTGGGGTTGGGGTTGGGGTTGGGGTTGGGGTTGGGGTTGGGGTTGGGGTTGGGGTTGGGGTTGGGGTTGGGGTTGGGGTTGGGGTTGGGGTTGGGGTTGGGGTTGGGGTTGGGGTTGGGGTTGGGGTTGGGGTTGGGGTTGGGGTTGGGGTTGGGGTTGGGGTTGGGGTTGGGGTTGGGGTTGGGGTTGGGGTTGGGGTTGGGGTTGGGGTTGGGGTTGGGGTTGGGGTTGGGGTTGGGTTTGGGGTTGGGGTTGGGGTTGGGGTTGGGGTTGGGGTTGGGGTTGGGGTTGGGGTTGGGGTTGGGGTTGGGGTTGGGGTTGGGGTTGGGGTTGGGGTTGGGGTTGGGGTTGGGGTTGGGGTTGGGGTTGGGGTTGGGGTTGGGGTTGGGGTTGGGGTTGGGGTTGGGGTTGGGGTTGGGGTTGGGGTTGGGGTTGGGGTTGGGGTTGGGGTTGGGGTTGGGGTTGGGGTTGGGGTTGGGGTTGGGGTTGGGGTTGGGGTTGGGGTTGGGGTTGGGGTTGGGGTTGGGGTTGGGGTTGGGG